>NC_029794.2:70168774-70187580 GCF_000816755.2 Arachis ipaensis | reverse complement strand
TCAAAGAGGACAAGCCCATCACTAAGAAAAAGATGGAGCAAGCAAGAGAGCCCAGTCATGGAGCTCAAGAGGCGCAAGAACAAAACTAAGGGTGGAACATCAAAAGCTATTGGGAGCACATCAACACCTCCCTAGAAGAATTGAGTTCCAATATGGGACAACTAAAGGCGGGTGAATCCTATTCCAGCATGATCGAGAACCGACAGATGAATGGCCGTGCTGTGACAGAGCATGTGAGCATATTATTCACTGAGAGGAGGGGATGTAGCCACTGACAACGGTGATGCCCTTGCATACAGCCAGCCATGGAAAGGAGTACGACTGATTGGATGAAGATAGCAGGAAAGCAGAGGTTCAGAGGAACGAAAAGCATCTCCATTCGCTTATCTAAAATTCCTACCAATGATTTACATAAGTATCTGTATCCCTATTTTATTATATAATATTCGAAAAGACCATTATCACTTTATATCTGCCTGACTGAGATTTACAAGGTGACCATAGCTTGCTTCATACCAACAATCTCCGTGGGATTCGACCCTTACTCACGTAAGGTATTACTTGGACGACCCAGTGCACTTGCTAGTTAGTTGTATCGAAGTTGTGACAATTATGAATTAAGATCAAAGCACCAAGCTTTGGAGCCATTACCAGGGATTGTTCGAGCCTGGACATCACAATTTCGTGCACCACCCTGCTTCTTCTTCAGCCAACGTTTGCCTCAACGTTTGAGGCAAACGTTGGCGCAAACGTTGGTTCTTCTCCAGGGTGTTCTTCATCTGTTTCTCACGTTTGAGGCAAACGTTAGCTCAAACGTTGATCCCTCTTTTCAAGCACATTCTTTTAACCTTCTTCCAAGCTTTATTCCACCTATCATCAATCAACAATTGTATCAAAGCTATGCCATAATCATGAGAGTTGCTCTTCTTCTTGTCATATGAGCAATTATGGCACAAAAACTCATGAAAATGCATCAATTTATCCATGGTTGATTGAATCAAAGGAAACATGAAATTCAACCCAAATGACTTACTTATGGCTTAAGAAAGTGCATAAAACTAAATGAAAACAAAGGAAAAAGACTAGTGAAACTAGGCTAAGATGACTTGTCATCACGCGTTCATAAGTTGAGAATGATGATGACTGTCACGATCATCACATCCATCATATTGAAGTGCGAATGAATATCTTAGAAGCGGAATAAGTTGAATTGAATAGAAAAACAGTAGTACTTTGCATTAATCCTTGAGGAACAGCAGAGCTCCACACCTTAATCTATGGTGTGTAGAAACTCTACCGTTGAAAATACATAAGTGATAAGGTCCAGGCATGGCTGAATGGCCAGCCCCCATAACATGATCAAAGGACCAAAAGATAATCCAAAGATGTAAATACAATAGTAAAATGTCCTATTTATACTAGACAAGCTACTAGGGTTTACAGAAGTAAGTAATTGATGTAGAAATCCATTTCCGGGGACCACATGGTGTGTGCTTGGGCTGAGCATGAAGCTTCCACATGGAGAGGACATTCTTGGAGTTGAACGCCAGTTTGTAACGTGTTTCTGGCATTGAACTCCACTTTGCAACTTGTTTCTGGCGCTGAACGCCAGACTGCAACATGGAACTGGCGTTCAACGCCAGTTTGTGTCGTCTAAACTCAAGCAACGTATGGACTATTATATATTGCTGGAAAGCCCTGGATGTCTACGTTCCAACGCAATTAGAAGCGTGCCATTTGGAGTTCTGTAGCTCCTGAAAAGCCACTTTGAGTGCAGGGAGGTCAGAATCCAACAGCATCTGCAGTCCTTTTTCAACCTCTGAATCTGATTTTTGCTCAGGTCCCTCAATTTTAGCCAGAAAATACCTGAAATCATAGAAAAACACACAAACTCATAGTGAAGTACAGAAATGTGATTTTTAATTAAAAACTAATAAAAATATAATGAAAACTAATTAAATCATACTAAAAATATACTAAAGACAATGCCAAAAAGCGTATAAATTATCCGCTCATCACAACACCAAACTTAAATTGTTGCTTGTCCCCAAGCAACTGAAAATCAAATAGGATAAAAAGAAGAGAATATACTATAAATTCCAAAATATCAATGAAACTTAGCTCCAATCAGATGAGCGGGACTTGTAGCTTTTTGCCTCGTGAATAGTTTTGGCATCTCACTTTATCCATTGAGGTTCAGAATGATTGGTATCTATAGGAATTTAGAATTCAGATAATGTTATTGATTCTCCTAGTTCAGTATGTTGATTCTTGAACACAACTACTTTATGAGTCTTGGCCGTGGCCCTAAGCACTTTGTTTTCCAATATTACCACCGGATACATAAATGCCATAGACACATAACTGGGTGAACCTTTTCAGATTGTGACTCAGCTTTGCTAAAGTCCCCAATTAGAGGTGTCCAGGGTTCTTAAGCACACTCTTCTTTTGCTTTGGACCTTGACTTTAACCGCTCAGTCTCAAGTTTTCACTTGACACCTTGACGCCATAAGCGCATGGTTAGGGACAGCATGGTTTAGCTGCTTAGGCCAGGATTTTATTCCTTTAGGCCCTCCTATCCACTGATGCTCAAAGCCTTGGATCCTTTTTATTACCCTTGCCTTTTGGTTTTAAGGGTTATTGCCTTTTTGCTCTTGCCTTTTCGTTTAAAGAGCTTTTGGCTTTTTCTGCTTGCTTTTTCTTTTTCTTTCTCTTTTTTTTTCGCTATTTCTCCTGTTCATCATTCTTTGAAGAGCCAACATATTTAACATTCTTAAACAACAACTTCAAAAGACATATGCACTATTCAAGCATTCATTTAGAAAACAAAAAGTATTGTCACCACATCAAAATAATTAAACTAGTTTCAAGGATGAATTCGAAACCATGTACTTCTTGTTCTTTTGTAATTAAAACATTTTTCATTCAAGAGAGGTGATGGATTCATAGGACATTCATAACTTTAAGGCATAGACACTTAAATACTAGTGATCATGAAGACAAAAACATAAACAAACATAAAGCATAAAGATCGAAAAACAGGAAAATAAATAAACAAGGAGATTAAGGAATGAGTCCACCTTAGTGAGGGTTGCGTCTTCCTCTTCTTGAAGAACCAATGGTGCTTTTGAGCTCCTCTATGTCTCTTCCTTGTCTTTCTTGCTCCTCCCTCATAGCTCTTTGATCTTTTCTAATTTCATGGAGGGTGATGGAGTGCTTTTGATGTTCCACCCTTAATTGTCCCATGTTGGAACTTAATTCACCTAGGGAAGTGTTCATTTGTTCCCAATAGTTTTGTGGAGGAAAGTGCATCCCTGGAGGCATCTCAGGGATTTCATGGTGAGGAATTTCCTCATGCTCATGTTGAGGTCCATGCTCTCTTGTTTGCTCCATCTTTTTCTTAGTGATGGGCTTATCCTCTTCAATGAGGATGTCTCCCTCTATGTCAATTCCAGCCAAATTGCAGAGGTAGCAAATGAGGTGAGGAAAGGCTAACCTTGCCAAAGTGGAGGTCTTGTCAGCCACCTTGTAGAGTTCTTGAGGTATAATCTCAGGAACTTCCACTTTCTCCCCAATCATGATACTATGGATCATGATGGCCCGGTCTATAGTAACTTCAGACCGGTTGCTAGTAGGAATGATTGAGCGTTGAATGAACTCCAACCATCCTCTAGCCAATGGTTTGAGGTCAAGCCTTCTCAGTTGAACCGGCTTGCCCCTTGAGTCAATTTTCCATTGAGCTCCTTCCACACATATGTCCACGAGGACTTGGTCCAACCTTTGATCAAAGTTGACTCTTCTAGTGTAGGGGCGTGCGTTCTCTTCCATCATTGGTAGGTTGAATGCCAACCTTACATTCTCCGTACTGAAATCTAAGTATTTTCCCTAAACCATGGTGAGCAAATTCTTTGGGTTTGGGTTCACACTTTGATCATGGTTCCTGGTAACCCATGCGTTTGCATAGAACTCTTGAACCATTAAGATCCCGACTTGTTGAATGGGGTTGGTTAGAACTTCCCAACCTCTTCTTTGGATTTCAAGTCGGATCTCCGGATACTCATTCTTTTTTAGTTTGAAAGGAACCTCAGGGATCACTTTCTTCTTGGCCACAACTTCATAGAAGTGGTCTTGATGAACCTTAGAGATGAATCTCTCTATCTCCCATGACTCAGAGGTGGAAGCGATTGCCTTCCCTTTCCTCTTTCTAGAGGTTTCTCTGGCCCTAGGTGCCATAAATGGTTATGGAAAAACAAAAAGCAATGCTTTTACCACACCAAACTTAAAATGGTTGCGAAAGAGTGATTGAGTTGATTGGTGAGGGGTATTTGGGGAGGAGTGATATGAAAAGGTGTGAAGATGAGAGAAGAAAGGTAAGTGGGGATCCTGTAGGGTCCACAGATCCTGAGGTGTTTGAGGATTTCTCATCCCTTCACCTTTGAGGCGTGTAAAACGCCCTATATATGCAATCCTGGCGTGTAACGCCAGACTGAAGCATGTTTCTGGCATTAAACGCCACTTCCATGCTTGTTTTGGGCGTTCAACGCCAGTTTGTAGCATGTTTCTTGCGTTGAACGCCAGTATGGTGCATGTTTCTGCGTTAAACACCAGTCTGATGCTTGTGTCTGGCGTTTAACGCCAGCTTTCCTCTGGGTGCAATCCTGGCGTTTAAACGCCAGACTGCTACTTGTCTCTGGCGTTTAATGCCAGTTTCATGCTCTGTTCTGGTTTTGTTCCTTACTGGCGTTTAAACGCCAGTAAGCCATTCCTCCAGGGTATTCTATTTTCAATGCTGTTTTTCATTCTATTTTTTATTTTTCAGTAGTTTTTATGACTCCACATGATCATCAACCTAATAAAACATGAAATAGCAAAGAAAAAATAAAATAAAAATGATTAAATAACATTGGGTTGCCTCCCAACAAGCGCTTCTTTAATGTCAATAGCTTGACAGTGAGCTCTCATGGAGCCTCACAGATAATCAGAGCAAGGTTGGGACCTCCTAACACCAAACTTAGAGTTTGGTTGTGGGGGTTCAACACCAAACTTAGAGCTTGGTTGTGGCCTCCCAACACCAAACTTAGAGTTTGACTGTGGGGGCTTTGGTTGACTCTGCAGTGAGAGAAACTTTTCATGCTTCCTCTCCATGGTTACAGAAGGAGATCCTTGAGTTTTAAATATAAGGTTATCCTCATTTAGTTGAAGGATCAATTCTCCTCTGTCTACATCAATCACAGCTCTTGCTGTGGCTAGGAAGGGTCTTCCAAGGATGATGGATTCGTCCTCCTCCTTCCCAGTATCCAGGATTATGAAATCAGCAGGGATGTAAAGGTCTTCAACCTTTACTAACATGTCCTCTACTAGTCCATAAGCCTATTTTCTTGAGTTGTCTGCCATCTCTAGTGAGATTCTGGTAGCTTGCACCTCAAAGATTCCCAATTTCTCCATTACAGAGAGGGGCATGAGGTTTATCCCTGACCCAAGGTCACATAGAGCCTTCTCAAAGGTCATGGTGCCTATGGTACAAGGTATTAAGAACTTTCCAGGATCCTGTTTCTTCTGAGGCAATCTCAGTTGATCCAGATCACTCAGTTCATTGGTGAGCAAGGGAGGTTCATCTTCCCAAGTCTCATTTCCAAATAATTTGGCATTCAACTTCACGATAGCACCAAGATACTTGGCAACTTGCTCTTCAGTAACATCTTCATTCTGTTCAGAAGAAGAATACTCATCAGAGCTCATGAATGGTATAAGGAGGTTCAATGGAATCTCTATGGTCTCTAGATGAGCACCAGATTCCTTTGGTTCCTTAGAGGGAAACTCCTTATTGATCTCCGGACGTCCCAGGAGGTCTTCCTCACTGGGATTCACGTCCTCCTCCTCTTTTGTGGTTTCGGCCATGATGGTCATTTCAATGGCCTTGCACTCTCCTTTTGGATTTTCTTCTGTATTGCTTGGGAGATTACTAGGAGGGATTTCAGTGATCCTTTCACTCAGCTGGCCCACTTGTGCTTCCAAATTTCTAATGGAGGACCTTGTCTCATTCATGAAACTTAGAGTGGCCTTAGATAGATCAGAGACTATATTTGCCAAGCTAGATGGATTCTGCTGAGAACTCTCTGTCTGTTGCTGAGTAGATGATGGAAAAGGCTTGCTATTGCTAAACCTGTTTCTTCCACCATTATTAAAGCCTTGTTGAGGCTTTTGTTGATCCTTCCATGAGAGATTTAGGTGATTTCTCCATGAGGGATTATAGGTGTTTCCATAGGGTTCACCCATGTAATTCACCTCTGCTATTGCAGGGTTCTCAGGATCATAAGCTTCTTTCTCAGAAGATGCCTCTTGAGTACTGTTGGATGCAGCTTGCATTCCATTCAGACTCTGAGAAATTATATTGACTTGCTGAGTCAATATTTTATTCTGAGCCAATACAGCATTCAGAGTATCAATTTCAAGAACTCCCTTCTTCTGAGGCATCCCATTACTCACAGGATTCCTCTCAGAAGTGTACATGAACTGGTTATTAGCAACCATGTCAATGAGTTCTTGAGCTTCTGCAGGCATTTTCTTTAGGTGAATGGATCCACCTGCAGAATGGTCCAGTGACATCTTAGCTAATTCAGACAGACCATCATAGAATATATCCAGGATGGTCCATTCTGAAAGCATGTCAGAAGGACACTTTTTGGTCAGTTGCTTATATCTCTCCCAAGCTTCATAGAGGGATTCACCTTCTTTCTGTCTGAAGGTTTGAATATCCACTCTATGCTTACTCAGCTTTTGAGGAGGAAAGAACTTGGCTAAGAAAGCCGTGACCAGCTTATCCCAAGAGTTCAGGCTATCTTTGGGTTGAGAGTCCAACCACACTCTAGCTCTGTCTCTTACAGCAAACGGGAAAAGCATAAGCCTGTAGACCTAGGGATCAACCCCATTGGTCTTAACAGTGTCACAGATCTGCAATAATTCAGTTAAGAACTGAAAAGGATCTTCAGATGGAAGTCCATGAAACTTGCAGTTCTGCTGCATCAGAGAAACTAATTGAGGTTTCAGCTCAAAATTGTTTGCTCCAATGGTAGGAATGGAGATGCTTCTTCCATGTAAATTGGAATTAGGTGTAGTAAAGTCCCCAAGCATCCTCCTTGCATTATTATTATTTTTGGCTGCCATCTCCTCTTCCTGTTCAAAAATTCCTGTAAGGTTGTCTCTGGATTGTTGTATTTTAACTTCTTTTAATAAAATTAAACTTAGAATTCGAAAATTAAAAATTGAAATTAAATTAAATTTAAAATAATTAGTTAATCAAAATGAAATTTTGAAAAAGAAGGAGGTATTTTCGAAAATTTTAAGAGAGATTGAATTAGTTAGGTGGTTTTGAAAAAGATATGATTGAAACAAAAAGATATGATTGATTGAAAAAGATTTGAAAATCAATTTTAAAAAAAGATAAGAGGTTAGGAAAGAAGTTAGAAAAGATTTTGAAATTGAATTTGAAAAAGATATGATTGAAATTAAAAAAGATATGATTGAAACAAAAAGATATGATTGATTGAAACTTATTTTGAAAAAGATTTGAAAAAGAAATTTAAAAAGATTTGATTTTTTTAAAATTAAAGTTGATTACTTGACTAAAAAGAAACAAAAAGATATGATTTTAAAAATTAAAGATTAATCTTTTCTTAAAAGGCAAGTAACAACTTGAAATTTTTCAATCAATCATATTAAATGTTAGTATTAATTTCAAAAATCATGGAATAAAGATAAGAAAAAGATTTTTGAAAATTAATTTTAAAAAAGTTTCGAAATTATTAAGGAAAATTTGAAAAAGATTTGATTTTTTGAAAAAGTTTTGAAAAAGATAGGAGTTTTAAATTGAAAATTTGATTTGACTCATAAGAAACAACTAGATTTTTTTTATAAAAAAAAAATTTTGAAAAAGTAAATCCAAATTTTCGAAATTTTAAGAGAGAAAAAGGAAAAGATATTTTTTTATTTTTGAATTTTTAATGAAGAAAAAGAAAAACATGAAAAAGACTCGTAACATAAAAATTATGAATCAAAACACACAATGCATGCAAGAACAGTATGAATGTCAAGATGAACACCAAGAACACTTTGAAGATCATGATGAACATCAAGAACTTATTTTTGAAAAAATTTTAAGAAAAGAAAAACATGCAAGACACCAAACTTAAAGATTTTTCATGTATAGACACTAACAAATTGAAAATGCATATGAAAACAACAAAAGACACAAAACAAGAAATTTTAAAGATCAAATAAGAAGACTTACCAAGAACAACTTGAAGATCATGAAGAACATATGAACACACTTTCGAAAAAATGCAAGAAGAATAAAAACATGGAATTGACACCAAACTTAAAAATTGACTTAAGACTCAAACAAGAAACACAAAATATTTTTGATTTTTATGATTTTAAAATTTTTTTTGGATTTTTTCGAAAATTATTCGAAAAAGAAAAATCAGGATTTCAAAATTTTTAATATGAATTCCAGGAATATTGCACTCTTAGTCTAATGCTCCGGTCCAAAACACTAGACATGGTCAATGGCCAGCCAAGCTTTAGAGTACAAATCAGTCATACAGCAACAGGTGGATTAGGAACAGCTAGCTTGCTCTTGTGATGATGGTTTGGAAGCCTCAGTCCATAAGAAATTAGACATGGCTTTACAGCCAGCCAAGCTTCAACGTGCTTCATGAAACTCTAGAATTCATTCTTAAAAAATTCTGAAGAAAAATATATTTTTGAAAATATTTTTATTTTATTTTATTTTTTTGGAAATTTTTTTTCGAAAATTAAAAGAATAAAAACAAAAACTTAAAATTAAAATAAAGTTACCTAATCTGAGCAACAAGATGAACCGTCAGTTGTCCAAACTCGAACAATCCCCGGCAACGGCGCTAAAAACTTGGTGTGCGAAATCGTGATCATTCCATTCCTTGGTAACGACGCTAAAGACTCAATACGCACGTTCATGGTCTTATATCTTTTTCACAACTTCGTACAACTAACCAGCAAGTGCACTGGGTCGTCCAAGTAATAAACCTTACGTGAGTAAGGGTCGATCCCACAGAGATTGTCGGCTTGAAGCAAGCTATGGTCACCTTGTAAATCTCAGTCAGGTGGATTCAAATGTATTAAGAGATTATAGTGGATGAAAATAAATAAAATATAAAATAGGATAGTGGTACTTAAGTAATTCATTGGTGAGAATTTCAGATAAGCGTATAGAGATACTTTCGTTCCTCTGATCTCTGCTTTCCTGCTGTCTTCATCCAATCAATCCTACTCTTTTCCATGGCAAGCTTTATGTAGGGCATCACTGTTGTCAATGGCTACATCCCATCCTCCTGTGAAAATGGTCCAATGCGCTGTCACTGCATGGCTGATCATCTGTTGGTTCTCGATGATACTAGAATAGGATTTACTATCCTTTTGCGTCTGTCACTACGCCCAGCACTCGCGAGTTTGAAGCTCGTCACAGCCATCCCTTCCCAGATCCTACTCGGAATACCACAGACAAGGTTTAGACTTTCTGGATCTCAGGAATGGCCATCCATGGGTTCTAACTTATACCACAAAGACACTAATAACTCGGACTCAGTCCCCTGTATTAGATATCCAAGAGATATCCATTCAATCTAAGGTAGAATGGAAGTAGTTGTCAGGCACACGTTCATAAGTTGTGTGTTTTTCTGTAATTTCAGGTATTTTTCTGGCTGAAATTGAGGGAGCTGAGCAAAAATCTGATTCAGGCTGAAAAAGGACTGCTGATGCTGTTGGATTCTGACCTCCCTGCACTCAAAATAGATTTTCTGGAGCTACAGAACTCGAAATGGCATGCTTCCAATTGCGTTGAAAAGTAGACATCCAGGGCTTTCGAGAAATATATAATAGTCTATACTTTTCTCAAGGATAGACAATGTAAACTGGCGTTCAACGCCAGTTCTCTGCCCAATTCTGGCGTCCAGCGCCAGAAAAGGATTAAAAGTTGGAGTTCAACGCCAGAAATGGATCTAAACCTGGCGTTGAACGCCCAAAATGGCCTTATGCACGTGAATTGCTTAAGTGTCAGCCCCAGCACACACCAAGTGGGCCCCAGAAGTGGATCTCTATACCATTTGTTATGGTTTACTCATTTTCTGTAAACCTAGGTTACTAGTTTAGTATTTAAACAACTTTTAGAGACTTATTTTGTATCTCATGACATTTTAGATCTGAACTTTGTACTCTTTGACGGCATGAGTCTCTAAACTCCATTGTTGGGGGTGAGGAGCTCTGCTGTGTCTCGATGAATTAATGCAAGTATTTCTGTTTTCTATTCAACATGCGTGTTCCTATCTAAGATATTCATTTGCACTTCAACCTGAATGTGATGAACGTGACAATCATCATCATTCCCTATGAACGCGTGCCTGACAACCACTTCCATTCTACCTTAGATTGAATGAGTATCTCTTAGATCTCTTAACCAAAATCTTCGTGGTATAAGCTAGATTGATGGCGGCATTCATGAGAGTCCGGAAAGTCTAAACCTTGTCTGTGGTATTCCGAGTTCGACTCTGGGATTAAATGACTGTGACGTGCTTCAAACTCGTGAGTGCTGGACGTAGTGACAGACGCAAAAGGATAGTAAATCCTATTCCGGTACGATTGAGAACCTGCAGATGATTAGCCGTGCGGTGACAGCGCACCCGGACCATTTTCACTGGAAGGATGGATGGTAGCCATTGACAACGGTGATCTACCAACACACAGCTTGCCATAGGAGGACGTGCATGCATGAATCAGAAGACAGAGGAAAGCAGAGATTCAGAATGCAAAGCATCTCCAAAAGTCCAACATATTCTCCATTACTGCACAACAAGTAACCTTTAATCCATGCTCTCTTGTTTATTCGCAATTCAACTGATAAATATAATTGACTTCCTAACTAAGAATCACAAGATAACCATAGATTGCTTCAAACCAACAATCTCCGTGGGATTCGACCCTTACTCACGTAAGGTATTACTTGGACGACCCAGTGCACTTGCTGGTTAGTGGTACGCGTTGTGAAAAGTGTGATTCACAATTCGTGCACCAAGTTTTTGGCGCCGTTGCCGGGGATTGTTCGTGTTTGGACAACTAACGGTTTATTTTGTTGCTTAGATTAGGAAAAATTTTTCTTTTTGTTTAGAGTCTCGTATTATTGTCGTGCTAAAACTTTAGAATCTTTATTTTCTTATTAAAATCTTTTTCAAAAATAATTTTTCTATTAAATCATGTGCCAAACTTTAAGTTTGGTGTTTTCTTGTTGAGTTCTCTGTGTTTTTCGAAAATTTTAGTTCGGTTTTCTAAAAATTTTAAGTTTGGTGTTCTTCCTTCATGTTCTTATGTTCTTGTGAATCTTCAAAGTGTTCTTGAGTTTTCCTTGTGTCTTGATCTTAAAATCTTTAAGTTTGGTGTTCCTTAGTGTTTTTTTCCTTTAAAAATTTTCGAAAACAAGGAGCATCAGATCTAAAAAAATTTTTAAATCTTGTGCTATCTTATTGTTTTTCTCTCTGTTTTAAAAGCAAATTTTCGAAATCTATTTCTAAAATTCAGATTTTTATTTCAAAATTTAAAACCTATTTCAAAAAAAAAAATCATCATATCCTTTTCAAAACTTCCTAACCACTTTCTCTCTCCTCAGTTTTTCGAAATTCTTCACTCAATTTTTTTTATTTATTTTATTTTAATTTATTTTATTTTTGAAATAAATAAATAAATAAAAATATTTTCTCTATTTTACATCATCTCCCTTTCTCCATCATGGACATAAGCGGAAATGAACAGTCCCGGAGGACTCTGGGGTCATATTCTAACCCCTCTACTGCTTCATATGGGAGTAGTATCTGCATACCCTCCATTGGAGTCAGTAGCTTTGAGTTGAATCCTCAGCTCATTATCATGGTGCAGCAAAATTGCCAGTATTCCGGTCTTCCACAGGAAGAACCTACAGAGTTTCTGGCACAGTTTTTACAAATTGCTGACACAGTACATGATAAGGAAATAGATCAGGATGTCTACAGACTATTACTGTTTCCATTTGCTGTGAAAGATCAAGCTAAGAGGTGGTTAAATAACCAACCTAAGGCCAGCATAAGGACATGGAAACAGCTGACAGAAAAATTCCTGAATCAATACTTTTCCCCAAAACGGATGACACAGCTAAGGCTAGACATCCAAGGCTTTAAATAAGGAGATAATGAATCTCTTTATGATGCATGGGAGAGATACAGAGAGATGCTAAGAAAATGCCCCTCTGAAATGTTTTCAGAGTGGGTTCAGTTAGACATCTTCTATAATGGGCTTGCTGAAGGACCTCAGATGTCTCTAGATTACTCAGCTGGTGGATCTATCCACATGAGAAAGACAATTGAAGAGGCTCAAGAGCTCATTGATACAGTTGCCAGGAATCAGCATCTGTACCTAAGCAGTGACCCTTCCATGAAAGAAGAGGTTAAAATAGCAACTGCTAAACTCAGTCCTGTAAAACAAGCTGCTGAATTCAATCAGCAATTGGACTTTCTAACAAAGAAGTTAGCCAAATTCAAAGATAGACTACAAGAGACAAGGATGGCTAATATACATATGGACGAACAGTTTAAGCAAACAAAGCAGCAGCTGTCAAGGCAAATAACAGAAGAATGCCAAGCAGTTCAACTAAGAAGTGGGAAAACATTGAATACCCCACCTCAAGGCAGCAAAAAGCCAAGAAATGAGCAAACCACCCAAGATTCACCTGAGGACAGTAAGATCCCAGGGAAAAATAATTCTGGCGCTAAAACGCCAGAAAATTGGTGGAAGGCTGGCACTGAACGCCCATACCATGGCCAAAACTGGCGTTCAACGCCAGAAACAAAGCAGGATTGGCGTTCAACGCCAGAAATGGGCAAGGATCTGGCGTTGAACACCCAAAATGGGCAGGATCTGGCGCTGAACGCCCAAAATGGGCACAATTCTGGCGTTCAGACGCCAGGAACAGAGAAGGAGTTGGCATCTAACGTTACTCCAGTCTCTAACTCTGGCACTCAATTGCCAGTGAGGGATCAGACACACACAAATACTGATAACAACCCCTCTAAAAAGGCTTCTTCAACCACTTCTGTAGGCAATAAACCTACAACAACTAAGGTTGAAGAATATAAAGCCAAGATACCTTATCCTCAAAAACTCCGGAAAGAGGAGCAGGATAAGCAATTTGCTCGCTTTGCAGATTATCTCAGGACTCTTGAAATAAAGATTCCTTTTGCAGAAGCACTTGAGCAAATACCTTCTTATGCCAAGTTCATGAAAGAGATCTTGAGTCATAAAAAGGATTGGAGAGAAACAAAAAGAGTTCTCCTCATTGAAGAATGCAGTGCAGTCATTCTGAAGAGCTTTCCTGAAAAGCTTAAAGACCCTGGGAGTTTTCTGATACCATGCACATTAGAAGGTAATTGCACCAAGACAGCTTTATGCGATCTTGGGGCAAGCATCAACCTAATACCTGCATCCACTATCAGAAAGCTTGGCTTAACTGAAGAAGTTAAACCAACCCGGATATATCTCCAACTTGCTGATGGTTCCACTAAATACCCATCAGGCGTGATTGAAGACATGATTGTTAGAGTTGGGCCATTCGCCTTTCCTACTGACTTTGTTGTGCTGGAAATAGAGGAGCACAAGAGTGCTACTCTCATTCTAGGAAGACCCTTCCTAGCAACTGGACGATCCCTCATTGACGTCCATCAGGGGGAAATAACCCTGAGAGTCAATGATGAGGAATTCAAGTTGAACGCTGTCAAAGCCATGCAGCATCCAGACACATCAAAAGACTGCATGAAAGTTGATCTTATTGACTCTTTGGTAGAAGAGATCAACATGGCTGAGAGTCTTGAATCAGAGTTGGAAAACATCTTTAAAGATGTTCAGCCTGATTTAGAGGATTCAGAGGACATGAAAGAGCCTCTGAAATTTCTTTTGGAAGAGGAAAAACCTCCTAAACCCCGAGCTCAAGCCATTACCACCGTCCTTGAAATATGCATTTCTGGGAGAAGGTGACACTTTTCCAGTGATCATAAGCTCTGCTTTAAATTCACAGGAAGAGGAGGCACTTATTCAAGTGCTAAGGACACACAAGACAGCTCTTGGGTGGTCCATAGGTGACCTTAAGGGCATAAGCCCATCTAGATGCATGCACAAAATCTTATTGGAGGATAATGCCAAACCAGTGGTTCAACCACAGAGGCGGCTAAATCCAGCCATGAAAGAAGTAGTGCAGAAAGAGGTCACTAAATTACTAGAGGCTGCGATTATTTATCTTATTTCTGATAGCCCCTGGGTGAGCCCTGTCCAAGTCGTCCCAAAAAAGGGAGGCATGACAGTGATTCATAATGAAAAAAATGAACTGGTTCCTACAAGAACAGTTACAGGGTGGCGCATGTGTATTGACTACAGAAGGCGCAATACAGCCACCAGAAAGGATCATTTTCCTTTACGATTCATAGACCAGATGCTAGAAAGACTAGCAGGTCATGATTATTACTGCTTTTTGGATGGCTACTCAGGCTACAACCAGATTGCAGTAGATCCCCAGGATCAAGAGAAAACAACATTCACATGTCCATCTGGAGTGTTTGCTTACAGAAGGATGCCATTTGGGCTATGTAATGCGCCTGCAACCTTCCAGAGATGCATGCTCTCTATTTTCTCTGATATGGTGGAAAAATTTCTGAAAGTCTTCATGGATGACTTCTCAGTATAAGGAGACTCATTCAGCTCCTGTCTTGATCACCTGAAACTTGTTCTGAAAAGATGCCAAGAGACCAACCTAGTTTTAAACTGGGAAAAGTGTCACTTCATGGTGACTGAAGGAATTGTCCTTGGGCATAAAATCTCAAACAAGGGAATAGAGGTAGATCAAGCAAAAATAGAGGTAATTGAAAAATTACCACCACCTGCCAATGTTAAGGCAATCAGAA
Source organism: Arachis ipaensis (assembly GCF_000816755.2). NCBI lineage: Eukaryota > Viridiplantae > Streptophyta > Magnoliopsida > Fabales > Fabaceae > Arachis > Arachis ipaensis. The sequence continues at coordinate 70,172,575 of NC_029794.2, read as the reverse complement.
GCTTTCTGGGGCATGCAGGATTCTATAGGAGGTTTATAAAGGATTTTTCAAAAATCGCAAAACCTCTAAGCAATCTGCTAGCTGCTGACACGCCATTTGTGTTTGACACAAAGTGCCTGCAGGCGTTTGAAATGCTGAAAGCTAAGCTGGTCACAGCACCAGTCATTTCTGCACCAGACTGGACGTTACCATTTGAGCTAATGTGTGATGCCAGTGATCACGCCATTGGTGCAATATTGGGACAGAGGCATGACAAGCTTCTGCATGTCATTTATTATGCTAGTCCCGTTTTAAATGATGCCCAAAAAAATTACACAACCACAGAAAAAGAATTACTTGCAGTGGTTTACGCCATTGACAAGTTCAGATCATACTTAGTAGGATCAAAAGTGATTGTGTATACTGATCATGCTGCTCTTAAATATCTATTCACAAACCAGGATTCAAAACCCAGGCTCATCAGATGGGTGTTGCTTCTGCAAGAGTTTGATATAGAAATAAGAGACAAAAAAGGGACAGAGAACCAAGTAGCTGATCATCTGTCCCGGATAGAGCCAGTAGAAGGGACGCCCCTCCCCTCTCTTGAGATCTCTGAGACTTTTCCGGATGAGCATTTATTTGCCATTCAGGAAACACCATGGTTTGCCGATATTGCAAACTATAAAGCTGCAAGGTTCATACCCAAGGAGTACAACAGGACACAAAAGAAGAAATTAATTACTGATGCAAAGTACTACTTGTGGGATGAATCCTATCTCTTTAAGAGGTGTGCAGAAGCACAAAGGATCCTATGGCATTGCCATGGATCACAATATGGAGGCCATTTCGGAGGTGAGCGAACAGCCACCAAGGTCCTCCAATGTGGCTTCTATTGGCCCACACTCTATAAAGATTCCCGAGAGTTTGTACGTAACTGTGACAGTTGCCAAAGAGTTGGTAATCTGCCTCATGGTTACGCCATGCCTCAACAAGGAATCTTGGGAATTGAGTTGTTTGATGTATGGGGAATTGACTTCATGGGACCTTTCCCACCATCATACTCAAACACCTATATTCTGGTGGCAGTTGACTATGTATCAAAATGGGTTGAGGCCATTGCCACACCCACCAATGATACTAAAACAGTGCTGAAGTTCCTCCAGAAACATATCTTTAGCAGTTTTGGTGTCCCGAGAGTACTAATCAGTGATGGGGGCACTCACTTCTGCAATAAACAGCTTTACTCTGCCATGGTTCGGTATGGAATTTGCCATACGGTGGCTACTCCATATCATCCACAAACTAATGGGCAAGCTAAAGTCTCTAACAGAGAATTAAAGAGAATCCTAGAACGGACAGTAAATACCCGTAGAAAGGATTGGGCACGGAGCTTGGATGATGCTCTGTGGGCTTACAGAACAACATTCAAGACCCCTATAGGGACCTCTCCATACCAACTCGTGTATGGTAAGGCATGTCACCTGCTCGTGGAGCTGGAACATAAGACCTACTGGGCAACCAGATTCCTAAACTTTGATGCCAAATTCGCAGGAGAAAAATGATTGCTCCAGCTAAATGAGCTAGAGGAATTCAGATTCACAGCTTTCGAAAATGCCAAGCTTTATAAAGAAAAATCAAAAAAGTGGCATGACAGAAAGTTGTCATCTAGAATCTTTGAACCAGGACAGAAGGTTCTGTTGTTTAACTCTAGACTCAGGCTATTCCCCGGGAAACTGAAATCCCGGTGGAGGGGACCATACGTGATTACAAGTGTATCACCATATGGTTATGTGGAGCTTCAAGATATTGATTCTGATAAGAAGTTCATTGTCAATGGACAGAGAATCAAGCATTATCTTGAAGGCAACATTGAGCAAGAATGCTCAAGGCTGAAGCTAGATTAAAAGCTCAGAAAGGTCCAGCTAAAGACAATAAAGAAGCGCTTGCTGGGAGGCAACCCAGCCATGGGGCAACAATCCTCTAAGCATTTTGCCCTATTTTTATTTTTATTTGTTTATATAAAGTTCACTGACACTAAGGTGAGGAATCATTTGTATAAGTCCACAGAGTTACAGAAGGACTCGGCACGCAAAACAGAGAAAAAGAGCTCACTAGCAAGAAAACGCCAGTAAAAGTGTATTTTGGGCGATCAACGCCCAAAATGGGCATCCACTGGGCGTTGAACGCCAGTAATGGTAGCAATCTGGGCGTTCAACGCCAGAAATGGGCACCCACTGGGCGTTGAACGCCAGTAATGGCAGAAGCTGGACGTTGAACGCCCAGGAGAGCAGCATTTGGGTGCCCATTAACAATTGCACCTAGCTCTCCTTCTTTCCCTCTCCTTTCTTTTCTTTTGCTTGAGGACAAGAAAACTTCTAAGTTTGGTGTGTTTATCCGCGATCACAAAGATCATGGCTCCCAAAGGAAAACAACCCACTCCATGAGGCAAGAAAGAGAGCGTTCCAAAACCACTTTGGAATCAAGGGAAGTTCTTATCTAAAGAACATTCAGACCATTATAATAAAATAATGGGTCTGAGATCAGTGATCCTGGAAGTTAGATTCGATCTGAAGGAAGATGAATATCCGGAGATCCAGGAGCAAATTCGAATCAGGAACTGGAAAGTCCTAGCTAATCCTGAAACGAAAGTGGAAAGGAATATGATCCAGGAGTTTTATGCTAATATGTGGTAGAAATGATATCGCTGCTCTGCAAGGATGCTGGAGTAAGGATGGGAATAACTGAGTACATCTCAGTTGAGAAGCCAATCACCAAGGAATCAATGGAAAAACGACAAGCACAGGATGATCCCATCAAGAAGAAAACGCATGAATTTCTCCCAGAAATCCCTCAATCTGAATATTGGGAGTATCTTGAGACGTCTGTTACCAAGATACGGGAAGCTATGGAACAAATCATAAAAGAACAGAAGGAACACAGTCAAATTCTTACCTATATGTTTAAGGAACAAGAAGAGCAAGGGCGTGACTTAAGGGACTTGAAGCGCCAGAAGTTATCTCTTGCAGGACCAAGCACCCCAAAGATCAGAGCAACCCCCGTTCTCCCAGAATAAAGGTTGTTAATTTCCAATTTCTGCCTTAACTCTGTGATAGTGTCCTTATAGAAGTTTACCTTAGGAGTTATATAGTAGTAACTAGTGTCTATTTTGATTTTTTCTCCAATTAAGCTATAGTTTATTTTTCTCATCATCAGCAAACATGAATAAAGTAATAGATCTTTTGAATAAGAGGTAATAAAATTTCGAGTTTTAACAAGAGAAATTCTAATTAGTTACATGTGGTGCTCTGAGATATTATTGCTTCTCAACCTATTAGTCTTCTATTTTATTTGTCTAGTTGCTTGAGGACAAGCAACAGTTTAAGTTTGGTGTTGTGATAAGCGGATATTTCATACGCTTTTTGGGGTTAATTTCATATAGCTTTTAGTATGTTTTAGTTAGCTTTTAGTTTATTTTCATTAGTTTTTAGGAAAAATTTATATTTCTGGACTTTACTATGAGTTGTGTGTTTTTCTGTAATTTCAGGTATTTTTCTGGCTGAAATTGAGGGAGCTGAGCAAAAATCTGATTCAGGCTGAAAAAGGACTGCTGATGCTGTTGGATTCTGACCTCCCTGCACTCAAAATGAATTTTCTGGAGCTACCGAACTCGAAATGGCATGCTTCCAATTGCGTTGGAAAGTAGACATCCAGGGCTTTCCATCAATATATAATAGTTTATACTTTGCTCAAGGATAGATGACGTAAACTGGCGTTCAACGCCAGTTCTCTGCCCAATTCTGGCGTCCAGCGCCAGAAAAGGAT
>NC_029794.2:70157136-70168732 GCF_000816755.2 Arachis ipaensis | reverse complement strand
GATGAATTAATGCAAGTATTTCTATTTTCCATTCAAACATGCGTGTTCCTATCTAAGATATTCATTCGCACTTCAACCTGAATGTGATGAACGTGACAATCATCATCATTCCCTATGAACGCGTGCCTGACAACCACTTCCGTTCTACCTTAGATTGAATGAGTATCTCTTAGATCTCTTAACCAGAATCTTCATGGTATAAGCTAGATTGATGGCGACATTCATGAGAGTCCGGAAAGTCTAAACCTTGTCTGTGGTATTCCGAGTAGGACTCTGGGATTGAATGACTGTGACGTGCTTCAAACTCGTGAGTGCTGGGCGTAGTGACAGACACAAAAGGATAGTAAATCCTATTCCGGTACGATTGAGAACCTGCAGATGATTAGCCGTGCGGTGATCCACCAACAGACAGCTTGCCATAGGAGGACGTGCATGCATGAATCAGAAGACAGAGGAAAGCAGAGATTCAGAACGCAAAGCATCTCCAAAACTCCAACATATTCTCCATTACTGCACAACAAGTAACCTTTAATCTATGCTCTCTTGTTTATTCGCAATTCAACTGATAAATATAATTGACTTCCTGACTAAGAATCACAAGATAACCATAGATTGCTTTAAACCAACAATCTCCGTGGGATTCGACCCTTACTCACGTAAGGTATTACTTGGACGACCCAGTACACTTGCTGGTTAGTGGTACGCGTTGTGAAAAGTGTGATTCACAATTCGTGCACCATATTTCTTTAACTCTCTCTTTTATTATACCACTTGTTTTACACTTTCTTTTATTTTCATCTCCTTTGTCCATATTTACATAGTCTTGCAAGTTTGGATTCCTAGTTGTTTAATTTGATGTTTGATGTCTTTTATATGTTTGTTTGAGTTTCCTTTATTGACTTTGAGCATTTATGGTTCATAGCTTTCCTTAATTTACCAATTTTGCCATGTTTTGTGAATATGCATACTAGGTGTTTGATGAAATGTCAACCCTAGCTATGGGGTAAATTTCCACCCCTTGGCTTGGAAAAAATGAGTCTATGGATTACTAGAGCCATAATGTCCAACATTTAGTGATAATTCTTGGGAAGTTAGTTGATTCTTGTTTCCATTAAAGCTAGCCTTTTATCAACTAGTTTGGTAAGTTAGTTAGAACTTATGGATTAAGGTCAATTATGCTTGCTTGACTTACTCCTCAATGTTTGGGGTTAACTAGGCGAGATTAACTCATGATAATTATCATAGTTGTAGTTATGGCAAGGAAGGGATTCCATAACTCATCCCAAGTCAAGGTTTCATTTATGTTTTGAACCACTTTTCCATTACTTTTTAGCCTTACCTATTTATATTGCATACATAGTTCTTTTGTTCTTTTATTACTTCATTAATTACAATTTTTTCTTGTTTTTAATTTCTTTATTTGTTTGCTTTCAATTATTGACAACCCCTGACGTGGCAAAAATTGGCGAATTAAGAATTGTTATGAGATATGCGTTGCAAGTATAGTTCTTAACCAACCAGAAATTCGCTTATAAATTTAGAAGGGTTGTCACAAAAATTAAAATTAAAATACTGGGAGTATGAATCCCAGGTCGTCTCCCAATGAGCTGCAGAAAGGTGTGCTATTTTATTAATCAGATGTTTTCAAAAAGGGTTTGAGTTGAATAAACAGGAAATTAAATTGGAGAAATTAAGTAATTTAAATAAAAGCCTTGACTGGGAGTAGATTAGTTGGAAGCCCTATTCTTGTTGAAGTACTCTCAAGATTAATTGATAATTGAAGGTTGTTCTGTTTAGTTATCCCTTACTAGGTAAGGGAAAGTCAAACAAGTTTGAATGCTATTTCTATTCACAAGTTCCAATCCGCTCAATTGAAAAGGATTAATGTCAGTAACTAGAGAGCATTCCAACAATAAACCCAATTAAGTTAGGGAATTAACTCCCCATTAAGTTAGGGAATTAACTCAAGGGTTCCTTTCAATCAACTCCCCATCAAGTTAGGGAACTACTCGCTCATTGTGAATGTAGAACTCATAACATAGGAAAGGGAATTAAAGAAAGACATGATAAATAAAACTCAAAGGAATCAATTAAAAATAAAAGTAATTCTTGTATTAATAAATTCTAAAATAATCCAATAGTAAAATTGAGTAAATTAAAGGACATGGAAGAGTAAAGCCAAGTAAAGGAAACGAACTAGAATGACGAAGTCTTGATGAGGTAATAACTCTTCTCAATATCCCAATGCAAAGAGCAATAGAAATAAAATCCTAAGAACTATGAATGTGCAGAGAGAAAACCTAGAGGAGGAGTAAAACTAGATCTAAAAACTAAAAAAATTGTGTGGAATGAATGTTGTTCTGGTTTCTGTATGTTCTCTGGCTCTAGTCTGCTTTTCTGGGCCAAAAACTTGGTTAAAATAGGGCCCAAAATCGCCCCCAGCGAATTCTACAGATTATGCAGATCGCGCACGTCACGCGATCGCGTCATTCATGCGGACGCGTCATTCGGCGTTTTGCTTTGCCACGCGGGCACGTTGTCCACGCCTCCGGGTCACTTATGCTATTCCAATCCGTGTGGTCGCGTGAGCCATGCGGCCGCGTCACTGCGATTTCCTCTCTTTCGCGCGGTCGCGTGAGCCATGTGGCCGCGTCACTTCTCGCTGGTCATCTCCTTAATTTCTTGTGTTCCTTCCATTTTTGCAAGCTTCCTTTCCAATCTCCAACTCATTCATGCCCTATAAAGCCTGAAACATTTAACACACAGATCACGGCATCGAATGGAATAAAGGAGAATTAAAATACATAATTAAAAGTCTCTTAGGAAGCAAGTTCAATCATGTAATAATTTTAGGAAGGAAATATAAATGCATGCTAATCATATGAATAAGTGGGTAAAGATCATGATAAAACCACACAATTAAGCATATTATAAACCATAAAATAGTGGTTTATCAACCTCCCCACACTTAAACAATAGCATGTCCTCATGCTTAGTTGAAGGAGATAAAATAAATGAGTAGAAACATGTAAAACTCACGCAATGCAATGCAACCTATTTATGTGAATGCAACTATATAATACTTGTCCACTTGATCAATAGTAAATAAGCTCTTCAAAACAATTACAAATCAAATTCTACTAATTCAATTCTCATACAGTAAGAACAGATAAAAATGCAAGAAGGTAGCTCATGAAAGCAGGGAACATAGAATTTTAAGCATTGAACCCTCACTGATGATGTATGTACGCTCTAATCTCTCTAGTGTATAGGGTAATCACTCTGTCCTTCTCTAATCATGCTCTCTAATTTTTTTGTTCTTCTCCTAATCAATCAACAACATTTAATATATCAATGCAAACATCATGAGGTCTTTTCAAGGTTGTAATGGGGCCAAGGTAATGGTAAGGATACATATATGGCTAAGTAAGCTTATAAACTGAATCTTTAATTAACCCAAGCTTTAACATAACATATATATTCTATATAAATTTAGAATTCATACCTAGCTACCCAGAATTTCCCTTTCACATTCCATACTCATGTATCAACTTTTTATCTTAATTTTATCATACATGCATTGATCTTGAATTCTTAACTTAACATTGGGGTAATTTTTTCCCTTTATTTATTTATTGAATATCTTTTTTTTTTACATAAACATAAAAATAAACATAGCTTATCAATGCACATAGATTTTCGATTCTTATAGTTTCACATGAGTAGGTGTCCAAATTCCCATTATATTATCATGACACATTCTCTTATTATCTTTTGTTCCCATAATTTCTCATACTTAATTCACACACACAATTCTATCTTAAGCTAACCAAAGATTCAATTTGGGATATATAATTATTTAGTATATTTTTATTATTTTTTAATTAAAATTCACATTTCTGGAATTTACTATGAGTTTGTGTGTTTTTCTGTGATTTTAGGTATTTTCTGGTTGAAATTGAGGGACTTGAGCAAAAATCAGATTCAGAGGTTGAAGAAGGACTGCAGATGCTGTTGGATTCTGACCTCCCTACACTCAAAGTGGATTTTCTAGAGATACAGAACTCCAAATGGCGCGCTCTCAACTGCATTGGAAAGTAGACATCCAGGGCTTTCCAGAAATATATAATAGTCCATACTTTGAATAAGGATAGACAATGTAAACTGGCGTTCAACGCCAGTTCCATGCTGCATTCTGGAGTCAAACGCCAGAAACAGGTTGCGAAGTGGAGTTCAACACCAGAAACAGGCTACAAACTGGCGTTCAACCCCAAGAGAAGCCTCTACACGTTTAAAGCTCAATGCTCAGCCCAAGCACACACCAAGTGGGCCCCAGAAGTGGATTTTTGCATCATTTACTCAATTCTGCAAACCTTAGTAACTAGTTTAGTATAAATAGGACTTTTTACTATTATCTTTGGATCATCTTTGATTAGTTTTATGCTATCTTAGACTTTCATGGGGGCTGGCCATTCGGCCATGCCTGGACCATTATCACTTATGTATTTTCAAACGGTAGAGTTTCTACACACCATAGATTAAGGTGTGGAGCCCTGCTGTTCCTCATGAATTATTACAAAGTACTACTATTTTTCTATTCAATTCAAGCTTATTCCTATTCTAAGATATCCATTCGCACCCAAGAACATGATGAATGTGATGATTATGTGACGCTCATCATCATTCTCACCTATGAACGCGTGCCTGACAAACACTTCCGTTCTACATGCAAACAAGCTAGAATGAATATCTCTTGGATATCTAATACAGAGAACTGAGTCTGAGATATTAGAATCTTCGTGGTATAAGTTAGAACCCATGGATGGCCATTCTTGAGATCCGGAAAGTCTAAACCTTGTCTGTGGTATTCCGAGTAGGATCTGGGAAGGGATGGCTGTGACGAGCTTCAAACTCGCGAGTGCTGGGCGTAGTGACAGACGCAAAAGGATAGTAAATCCTATTCCAGTATCATCGAGAACCGACAGATGATTAGCCATGCAGTGACAGCGCATTGGACCATTTTTTCACAGAGAGGATGGGATGTAGCCATTGACAGCGGTGATGCCCTACATAAAGCTTACCATGGAAAGGAGTAGGAATGGTTGGATGAAGACAGTAGGAAAGCAGAGGTTCAGAGGAACGAAAGCATCTCTACACGCTTATCTGAAACTCTCACCAATGAATTACATAAGTATCTCTATCCTATTTTAATTATCTTTTTAGTATACTATAATCACTTAATACATTTGAATCCGCCTGATTGAGATTTACAAGGTGACCATAGCTTCATTCATGCCGACAATCTCCGTGGGATCGACCCTTACTCACGTAAGGTTTATTACTTGGACGACCCAGTGCACTTGCCGGTTAGTTGTACGAAGTTGTGAAACAGAATTAAGAACATGAACATGCATATTGAGTTTTTAGCGCCGTTACCAAGGAAGCAATGATCACGATTTCGCACACCAAGTTTTTGGCGCCATTGCCGGGGATTGTTCGTTAATTAACTAATTGTTTTAATTTTAATTTAATTTAATTTCAATTTTAATTTTCGAATTTTAAATTTAAATTTAAAATATTTATTATTTTATTTTGTTAAATTTTCGAATTCTTCTCTCATTTCTAATCTCCTTCTATTTATTTATTCATCTATTAACACCTCTATCCTCACCCCTGTGTTTGGATTCTCATCTTTTCCTTCTTCTATTCTTACTTTCTTCTACTCACATAAAGGAATCTCTATACTGTGACATAAAGGATTCCATATTTTCTTTTCTGCTTCTTCTTCTTTTTCATATGAGCAGGAACAAGGATAAGAACATTCTTGTTGAAGCTGATCCTGAACCTAAAAGGACTCTGAAGAGGAAGCTAAGGGAAGCTAAAGCACAACTCTCTGGAGAAAATCTGACAGAAATTTTCGAAAAAGAAGAAGATATGGCCGAAAATAATAACAATGCAAGGAGGATGCTTGGTGACTTCACTGCACCTAATTCCAATTTACATGGAAGAAGCATCTCAATCCCTGCCATTGGAGCAAACAATTTTGAGATTAAACCTCAATTAGTTTCTCTGATGCAACATAACTGCAAGTTTCATGGACATCCATCTGAAGATCCTTTTCAGTTCCTAACTGAATTCTTGCAGATCTGTGATACTGTTAAGACCAATGGAGTTGACCCCGAGGTCTACAGGCTTATGCTTTTCCCGTTTGCTGTAAGAGACAGAGCTAGAGTATGGTTGGACTCTCAACCTAAAGATAGCCTGAACTCTTGGGATAAGCTGGTCACGGCTTTCTTAGCCAAGTTCTTTCCTCCTCAAAAGCTTAGTAAGCTTGGAGTGGATGTTCAAACCTTCAGACAGAAAGAAGGTGAATCCCTCTATGAAGCTTGGGAGAGATATAAGCAACTGACCAAAAAGTGTCCTTCTGACATGCTTTCAGAATGGACCATTCTGGATATATTCTATGATGGTCTATCTGAACTATCAAAGATGTCATTGGACCATTCTGCAGGTGGATCCATTCACCTAAAGAAAACGCCTGCAGAAGCTCAAGAACTCATTGACATGGTTGCTAATAACCAGTTCATGTACACTTCTGAGAGGAATCCTGTAAGTAATGGGACACCTCAGAAGAAGGGACTTCTTGAAATTGATACTCTGAATGCCATATTGGCTCAGAACAAAATATTGACTCAGCAAGTCAATATGATTTCTCATAGTCTGAATGGAATGCAAGCTGCATCCAACAGTACTCAAGAGGCATCTTCTGAGGAAGAAGCTTATGATCTTGAGAACCCTGCAATAGCAGAGGTGAATTACATGGGTGAACCATATGGAAACACCTATAATCCCTCATGGAGAAATCACCCAAATCTCTCATGGAAGGATCAACAAAAGCCTCAACAAGGCTTTAATAATGGTGGAAGAAACAGGTTTAGCAATAGCAAGCCTTTTCCATCATCCACTCAGCAAAAGACAGAGAGTTCTGAGCAGACCCCATCTAGCTTGGCAAACATAGTCTCTGATCTATCTAAGGCCACTATAAGTTTCATGTATGAAACAAGGTCCTCCATTAGAAATTTGGAAGCACAAGTGGGCTAGCTGAGTAAAAGGATCACTGAAACCCCTCCTAGTACTCTCCCAAGCAATACAGAAGAAAACCCAAAAGGAGAGTGCAAGGCCATTGAATTGACCATCATGGCCGAACCTACAAGGGAGGGAGAGGACGTGAACCCCAGTGAGGAAGACCTCCTGGGATGTCCAGAGATCAATAAGGAGTTTTTTTCTGAGGAACCGAAGGACTCTGAGGCTCATCTGGAGACCAGAGAGATTCTATTAAACCTCCTTATGCCATTCATGAGCTCTGATGAATATTCTTCTTCTGAAGAGAATGAAGATGTTACTGAAGAGCAAGTTGCCAGGTACCTTGGTGCAATCATGAACCTGAATGCCAAATTATTTGGTAATGAGACTTGGGAAGATGAACCTCCCTTGCTCACCAATGAACTGAGTGATCTGGATCAACTGAGATTGCCTCAGAAGAAACAGGATCCTGGATAGTTCTTAATACCTTGTACCATAGGCACCATGACCTTTGTGAAGGCTCTATGTGACCTTGGGTCAGGGATAAACCTCATGCCCCTCTCTGTAATGGAGAAACTAAGAATCTTTGAGGTGCAAGCTGCCAGAATCTCATTAGAGATGGCAGACAACTCAAGAAAACAGGCTTATGGACTAGTGGAGGACGTGTTAGTAAAGGTTGAAGGCCTTTACATCCCTGCTGATTTCATAACCCTAGACATTGGGAATGATGAGGATGAATCCATCATCCTTGGAAGACCCTTCCAAGCCACAGCAAGAGCTGTGATTGATGTGGACAGAGGAGAGTTGGTCCTTCAACTTAATGAGGACTACCTTGTGTTTAAAACTCAAGGATCTTGATGAGCGGATAATTTATACGCTTTTTGGCATTGTTTTTAGTATGTTTTTAGTAGGATCTAGTTACTTTTAGGGATGTTTTCATTAGTTTTTATGTTAAATTCACATTTCTGGACTTTACTATGAGTTTGTATGTTTTTCTGTGATTTCAGGTATTTTCTGGCTGAAATTGAGGGACTTGAGCAAAAATCAGATTCAGAGGTTGAAGAAGGACTGCTGATGCTGTTGGATTCTGACCTCCCTGCACTCAAAGTGGATTTTCTGGAGCTACAGAACTCGAAATGGCGCGCTTCCAATTGCGTTGGAAAGTAGACATCCAGGGCTTTCCAGCAATATATAATAGTCCATACTTTAGCCAATAATAGACGACGTAAGCTGGCGTTCAACGCCAATTCTCTGCCCAATTCTAGCATCTAGCGCCAGAAAAGAATCCAAAACCAGAGTTGAACGCCCAAACTGGCACAAATACTGGCATTCAACTCCAAGAAGGACCTCTACACGTGCAGCACTCAAGCTCAGCCCAAGCACACACCAGGTGGGCCCCGGAAGTGGATTTATGCATCAATTACTTACTTCTGTAAACCCTAGTAGCTAGTTTATTATAAATAGGACCTTTTTCTATTGTATTAGACATCTTTGGATGCCTGGTTCTTAGATCAGAGAGGCTGGCCATTCGGCCATGCTTGGACCTTTCACTTATGTAATTTTAACGGTAGAGTTTCTACACTCCATAGGTTAAGGTGTGGAGCTCTGCTGTTCCTCAAAGATTAATGCAAAGTACTACTGTTTCCTATTCAATTCATCTTATTTCGCTTCTAAGATATTCATTCGCACTTCAACCTAAATGTGATGAACGTGAGAATCATCATCATTCCCCATGAACGCGTGCCTGACAACCACTTCCGTTCTACTTTCGATTGAACGAGTGTCTCTTAGATCTCTTAACCAGAATCTTCGTGGTATAAGCTAGATGAGGAACGAAAGCATCTCTATTCGCTTATCTGAAATTCTCACCAGTGATTTACATAAGTATCTCTATCCCTATCTTATTAATTATTTTCGAAAACCCTATTACTATTTTATATCCACCTGACTGAGATTTACAAGGTGACCATAGTTTGCTTCATACCAACAATCTCCGTGGGATTCGACCCTTACTCACGTAAGGTATTACTTGGATGACCTAGTGCACTTGCTGGTTAGTTGTGCGAAGTTGTGAACCATGGTATTGACATCATGTTTTTGGTGCCATTACCAGGGAAAGAAAGTGCGATGAATTTTACATAATTAAAGTGTAATCACAATTTCTGCGCACCAAGTTTTTGGCGCCTTTGCCGGGGATTGTTCGAGTTTGGACAACTAACGGTTCATCTTGTTGCTCAGATCAGGTAATTTTCTTTTTGTTTTCTCTTCAAAAATTTTTAAAAAATCTTTCAAATTTTCTCCTTTGTTTTCGAAAAAAAAAATATTTTTTGAAATAAAAATGTTTTCAAAAATAAATTATTCTATGGCTTCAAAACTTTCAAGAATGAATTCTAGTGTTTCATGAAGCATGTTGAAGCCTGACTGGCTGTAAAGCCACGACTGTAGGGCATGTTAGGCTTGTCATGTCTAAGTTACATACTAAAGCTTGGCTGGCTATTAAGCCATGCCTGACCCTTTGATTGGAGCTTTAGAGCATAAGATTCCTGGAATTCATATTAAAAATTTTGAATCCTTATTTTTCTTTTTCATAATAATTTTTGAAAAAATACAAAAAAATTAGAAAAGCATAAAAATCAAAAATATTTTTGTGTTCTTGTTTGAGTCTTGAGTCATGTTATAAGTTTGGTGTCAATTGCATGTGCATCTTGCATTTTTCGAAAATTCTCATACATTCATAGTGTTCTTCATGATCTTCAAGTTGTTCTTGGTAAGTCTTCTTGTTTGATCTTTGCATTTGCATGTTTTGTGTCTTTTCTTGTGTTTCATATGCATTCTTGAATTCTTAGTGTCTAAGCATTAAAGAATTCTAAGTTTGGTGTCTTGCATGTTTTCTTTGCATTAAAAATTTTTCAAAAATGTGTTATTGATGTTCATCATGATCTTGATAGTGTTCTTGGTGTTCATCTTGACATTCATAGTGTTCTTGCATGCATTCCTTGTTTTGATTCAAAAATAAAAGAGAAAAACATGAAAATGATGTTTTTAATTTTTCTCTCTCATCATAAAAATTCAAAAATCAAAAAAATTATCTTTCCCTTTTTCTCTCATCAAATTCAAAAATTTGGATTGACTTTTTTCAAAAATTTTTAAAATCAAGTTGTTTCTTATGAGTCAAATCAAATTTTCAATTTGAAAATCTTATCTTTTTCAAAATCTTTTTCAAAAATCAAATCTTTTTCATTTTTCTTAGTTATTTTCGAAAATCCTAAAAATATTTTTCAAAAATCTTTTTCTTATTTTTATACCAAATTTTCGAAAATAACAATAACAATTAATGTTTTGATTCAAAAATTTCATGTTTGTTACTTGCTTGTTAAGAAAGATTCAAACTTTAAGTTCTAGAATCATATCTTGTGATTTCTTGTGAATCAAGTCATTAATTGTGATTTTAAAAATTCAAATCTTTTTCAAAAACTAATTTCTATCATATCTTTTCAAAAATATCTTCTTATCTTATCTTTTTCAAAAATTTGATTTTCAAAATATCTTTTCTAACTTCTTATCTTCTTATCTTTTCAAAATTGATTTTTGTTTCAACTAACCAACTAACTTTTTGTTTGTTTCTTACCTTTTTCAAAACCACCTAACTAACTTTCTCTCTCTATTTTCAAAAATATCTTCCCCCTTTTTCAAAAATTTCTTTTTAATTAACTAATTATTTTATTTTTATTTTGAATTTTCGAAAAAAAAAACTACTAACATTTTTCAAAAACTATTTTCAAAAATCACTAACTCTTTTTCAAAAATTATTTTCGAAATTTTTCTCTCTCATCTTATTCTATTTATTTATTCATCTACTAACATCTCTCCCTCACCCACCAAAAATCCGAACCCTCTCTCTCTCTTTCTGAGTTCAGATTTTTCTCTTCTTCTTTTCTTCTATTGACAATAAGGAACCTCTTTACTGTGACATAGAGGATTCCTCTTCTTTTCTTGTTTTCTTCTCTTTCTTATGAGCAGGAACAAGGAAAAAGGCATTCTTGTTGAAGCTGATCCAAAACCTGAAAGGACTCTGAAGGGGAAACTAAGAGAAGCTAAATTACAACAATCCAGAGACAACCTTATTGAAAATTTCGAACAGGAAGAGGAGATGGCAGCCGAAAATAATAATAATGCAAGGAGAATGCTTGGTGACTTTACTGCACCTAATTCCAATTTACATGGAAGAAGCATCTCCATTCCTGCCTTTGGAGCAAACAACTTTGAGCTGAAACCTCAATTAGTTTCTCTGATGCAGCAGAACTGCAAGTTTCATGGACTTCCATCTGAAGATCCTTTTCAGTTCTTAACTGAATTCTTGCAGATATGTGATACTGTTAAGACTAATGGAGTAGATCCTGAAGTCTACAGGCTCATGCTTTTCCCTTTTGCTGTAAGAGACAGAGCTAGAATATGGTTGGACTCTCAACCCAAAGACAGCCTGAACTCTTGGGATAAGCTGGTCAAGGCTTTC
>NC_029794.2:70133020-70151878 GCF_000816755.2 Arachis ipaensis | reverse complement strand
AAAATATTGACTCAGCAAGTCAATATGATCTCTCAGAGTCTGCATGGAATGCAAGCTGCATCCAACAGTACTCAAGAGGCTTCTTATGAATAAGAAGCTTATGATCCTGAGAACCCTTCGGTGAATTAGGTGAATTACTTAGGTGAACCTTATGGAAACACCTATAACTCATCATGGAGAAATCATCCAAATTTCTCATGGAAGGATCAACAAGGCTTTAATAATGGTGGAAGAAACAGGTTTAGCAATAGCAACCCTTTTCCATCATCCACTCAGCAACAGACAGAGAATTCTGAGTAGAACCCATCTAGCTTAGCAAACTTAGTCTCTGATCTATCTAAGGCCACTGTAAGTTTCATGAATGAAATAAGGTCTTCCATTAGAAATTTGGAAGCACAAGTGGGCCAGCTGAGTAAAAGGATCACTGAAATCCCTCCTAGTACTCTCCCAAGCAATACAGAAGAGAATCCAAAAGGAGAGTGCAAGGCCATTGACATCAGCATCATGGCCGAACCTGTAAGGGAAGGAGAGGACGTGAATCCCAAGGAGGAAGACCTCCTGGGACGTCCAGTGATCAATAAGGAGCTTCCCTCTGAGAAACCAAAGGAATCTGAGACTCATCTAGAGACCATAGAGATTCCATTGAACCTCCTTATGCCATTCATAAGCTCTGATGAGTATTCCTCTTCTGAAGAGAATGAGGATATTACTGAAGAGAAAACTACCAAGTTTCTTGGTGCAATCATGAAGCTGAATGCCAAATTAATTGGTATTGAAACTTGGGAAGATGAACCTCCCTTGTTCATCAATGAACTAAGTGATCTGGATCAACTGACATTGCCTCAGAAGAGACAGGATCCTAAAAAGTTCATAATACCTTGTACTATAGGCACCATGATCTTTAAGGCTCTGTGTGACCTTGGTTCAGGAATAAACCTCATGCCCCTCTCTGTAATAGAGAAACTGGGAATCTATGGGGTGCAAGCTGCTAAAATCTCATTAGAGATGGCAGACAATTCAAGAAAACAGGCTTATGGACAAGTAGAGGACGTGTTAGTAAAGGTTGAAGGCCTTTACATCCCTGCTGATTTCATAGTCTTGGATACTGGAAAGGAAGAGGATGAATCCATCATCCTAGGAAGACCTTTCCTGGCCACAGCAAGAGCTGTGATTGATGTGGACAGAGGAGAATTGATCCTTCAAATGAATGAGGACAACCTTGTGTTTACAACTCAAGGATCTCTCTCTGCATCCATGGAGAGGAAGCATAAAAAGCTTCTCTCAAAGCAGAGTCAACCAAAGCCCCCACAGTTAAACTCTAAGTTTGGTGTTGGGAGGTCTCAACAAAGCTCTGCACATCTGTGAGGCTCCATGAGAGCCCACTGTCAAGCTATTGACATTAAAGAAGCGCTTGTTGGGAGGCAACCCAATTTTTATTTATCTAATAATATTTTTCTTAGTTATATGTCTTTATAGGTTCATGATCATGTGGAGTCACAAAATAGATATAGAAATTGAAAACGGAATCAAAAACAGCAGAAGAAAAATCACACCCTGGAGGAAGCACCTGCCTGGCGTTCAACGCCAGAACAGAGCATGGTTCTGGCGCTGAACGCCCAAAATGGGCAGCATCTGGGCGCTGAACGCCAGAACAAGCATGGTTCTGGCGTTCAACGCCAGAAATGGCCAACAAATGGGCGTTGAACGCCCAACATGGGCACTAACCTGGCGCTGAACGCCCAGAGTTGCGTGCAAGGGCATTTTGCATGCCTAATTTGGTACAAGGGTGTAAATCCTTGAACACCTCAGGATCTGTGGACCCCACAGGATCCCCACCTACCTCCACTCACTACTTCTCATCCCTCACCACTCTCTTTCACACAATCCCATAAACACTCTTCCCCAAAACTCTTCACCACTCACCTCAATCTCTCTTCCCCATCACCTCTTCACCACTCACATCCATCCACTCTTCCCCATAAACCTACCTCATAAACTCCACCTACCTTCAAAAATTCAAAATCAATTTCCCACCAAAACCCACCCATATGGCCGAAACCTTCCCCCCCTCCCTTCCCTATATAAAGCCCTCCATTCTTCTTCAAATTCACACAACACAACCCCTCTATACCCTTCTTGGCCGAAACACATCACCTTCTCCCTCTCCTCCATTTCTTCTTCTTCTTCATCTATTCTTTCTTCTCTTGCTCGAGGGTGAGCAAAATTATAAGTTTGGTGTGGTAAAAGCATAAGCTTTTTCTTTTTCCATTACCATTGATGGCACCTAAGACCGGAGAATCCTCTAGAAAGGGGAAAGGGAAGACAAAAGCTTCCTCATCCGAGTCATGGGAGATGGAAAAATTCATCTCCAAAGCTCATCAATACCACTTCTATGATGTTGTGGCCAAGAAGAAGGTGATCCCTGAGGTCCCTTTCAAACTCATTGATGATCTGAAAAATCATAAAAATGATTCTTGAAGCAAGAAAAAGCAGCAAAGAACAAAGCTTGCAGAAAAAAAAAGAAAAAAAAAATAGGCGAAAAAAAATAGAAAGAAAAAGCAAGCAGAAAAAGCCAAAAGCTCTTAAAACCAAGAGGCAAGAGCAAAAATCCAATAACCCTTAAAACCAAAAGGAAAGGGAAAATAAAAACGATCCCAATGCTTTGAGCATCAGTGGATAGTAGGGTCTAAAGGAATAAAATCCTGGTCTAAGCGGCTAAACCAAGCTGTCCCTAACCATGTGCTTGTGGCGTGAAGGTGTCAAGTGAAAACTTGAGACTGAGCGGTTAAAGTCAAGGTCCAAAGAAAAAAAAGAGTGTGCTTAAGAATTCTGGACACCTCTAATTGGGGACTTTAGCAAAGCTGAGTCACAATCTGAAAAGGTTCACCCAATTATGTGTTTGTGGCATTTATGTATCCGGTGGTAATATTGGAAAACAAAGTGCTTATGGCCACGGCCAAGACTCATAAAACAGCTGTGTTCAAGAATTATCATACTGAACTAGGAGAATCAATAACACTATCTAAACTCTGAGTTCCTATAGATGCCAATCATTCTGAACCTCAATGGATAAAGTGAGATGCCAAAACTATTCAAGAGGCAAAAAGCTATAAGTCCCGCTCATTTGATTGGAGCTATGTTTCATTGATAGTTTGGAATTTATAGTATATTCTCTTCTTTTTATCCTATTTTATTTTCCGTTGCTTGGGGACAAGCAACAATTTATGTTTGGTGTTGTGATGAGCGGATAATTTATACGCTTTTTGGCATTGTTTTTAATATGTTTTTAGTAGGATCTAGTTACTTTTAGGGATGTTTTCATTAGTTTTTATGTTAAATTCACATTTCAGGACTTTACTATGAGTTTGTGTTTTTTTCTGTGATTTCAGGTATTTTCTGGCTGAAATTGAGGGACTTGAGCAAAAATCAGATTCAGAGGTTGAAGAAGGACTGCTGATGCTGTTGGATTCTGGCCTCCCTGCACTCAAAGTGGATTTTCTGGAGCTACAGAACTCGAAATGGCGCGCTTCCAATTGCGTTGGAAAGTAGACATCCAAGGCTTTCCAGCAATAAATAATAGTCTATACTTTGGCCAAGAATAGATGACATAAACTGGCGTTCAACGCCAGTTCTCTGCCCAATTCTGGCTTCGAAAACCCTATTACTATTTTATATCCACCTGACTGAGATTTACAAGGTGACCATAGTTTGCTTCATACCAACAATCTCCGTGGGATTCGACCCTTACTCACGTAAGGTATTACTTGGACGACCCAGTGCACTTGCTGGTTAGTTGTGCAAAGTTGTGAACCATGGTATTGGCATCATGTTTTTGGCGCCATTACCAGGGAAAGAAAGAGCGATGAATTTTACATAATTAAAGTGTAATCACAATTTCTGCGCACCAGATCTCCTTCTGTAACCATGGAGAGGAAGCATGAAAAGCTTCTCTCACTGCAGAGTCAACCAAAGCCTCCATAGTCAAACTCTAAGTTTGGGAGGCCACAACCAAACTCTAAGTTTGGTGTTGAACCCCTACAACCAAACTCTAAGTTTGGTGTTGGGAGGTACCAACCTTGCTCTGATTATCTGTGAGGCTCCATGAGAGCTCACTGTGAAGCTATTGACATTAAAGAAGCGCTTGTTGGGAGGCAACTCAATGTTATTTAATCATTTTTATTTTATTTTTTCTTTGTTATTTCATGTTTTATTAGGTTGATGATCATGTGGAGTCACAAAATCTACTAAAAAAATCGAAAACAGAATGAAAAACAGCATTGAAAACAGCACACCCTAGAGGAAGAGCTTTCTGGCGTTTAAACGCCAGTAAGGAGCATCTGGCTGGCGTTTAACGCCAGAACAGAGCATGAAACTGGCGTTAAACGCCAGAAACAAGCAGTAGTCTGGCGTTTAAACGCCAGGATTGCACCCAAAGGAACGCTAGCGTTAAACGCCAGAAACAAGCATCAGACTGGCGTTTAACGCCAGAAACATGCACTATACTGGCGTTCAACGCCAGAAACATGCTATAGACTTGCGTTGAACGCCCAAAACAAGCATGGAAGTGGCGTTTAACGCCAGAAACATGCTGCAGTCTGGCGTTAAACGCCAGGATTGCCTACAAAGGGCGTTTACACGCCTAATTAGAGCAGGGATGTTAAGTCCTTGGCCCAACAGGATCTGTGGACCCCACAGGATTCCCTCAGGATCTGTGGACCCCACAGGATCCCCACCTACTTCTTCTCTCCTCTTCACACCTTTCCATAACATTCTTCCCCAAATACCCCTCACCAATCAACTCAATCACTCTTCCCCATCACCTCTTCACCAATCACATCCATCCTCTCTTCCCCAAAAACCCCACTGATAAACTACTGTTTTATGATTTATCTTGTACTCAATTGAGTGGTTTTTATCAACTCTTTACCCACTTATTCATACTATTTGCATGTTATACATTTTCCTTCCTGGTTTTGTGCTATGATTGAAAACATGCTTCTTTGATCTTATATTTGCTTATTATTAATCCTCTCTTATTACCATTAGATGCCTTGATATGTGTGTTAAGTGTTTTCAGAGATTACAGGGCAGGAATGGCTCAGAGGATGGAAAGGAAGCATGCAAAAGTGGAAGGAATACAAGAAATTGGAGAAACTGCTAAGTTGTCCAGCCTGACCTCTTCGCACTAAAACGGCTATAACTTTAGCTACAGAGGTCTAAACGACGCGGTTCTAGTTGCGTTGGAAAGCTAACGTCCGGGGCTTCGATTTGATATATAATTTGCCATAGCTGCCCCGAAGTAAGGCGACGTGAACGCGTGAATGACACGTCCGCGTTGCATCTGCGAACCTCAACCCGCACGGCTGCATGGACGACGCCTCCGCGTCACTTGCCCGCAACCTGAATGTAACAAAAATCGCAGTGGGCAATTTCTGAGCTACTTTTGACCCAATTTTCAGCCCAGAACACACAGATTAGAGACTATAAAGTTGGGGACTGTATCCATTCATGGAGAGCTCGCCAATTTCCACTTTCCATGAATTAGATTTAGTTTTGAGAGAGGTTCTCTCTCTCTCTTTAGGATTAGGATTTAGATTTAGGATTTTTATTCACTTTCAGGATTATTTCTTTGATCAGGTTCAATATTCCTTTTATTTACTTTTGCAAGCAACTTTATGAATCCTTTCATGTTACAGATTACTCTTTTATTAATGTTATTTGAGATATTTCAGTTTAATATTGATTACTCTTATTCATGCTATTGTTACATTTACTCTGAAGACATTTTTATTCCAAGTAGATTTATTTTTCTCCTTTTGGTCTTGGTTAAGAAATCAGTAACTCAGGAGTTATCCAATTCAACAGCATAATTGATAATTGTTATCTTTGTTAATTGAATTGAACTTCCATAATCCCAATCTTTTCTTAGGAAATAAATAGGATTCGAAGATCAAACCAATTAATCCCTTGACCTTCCTTTATCTTAGTAAAGGTTAACAAAGTGGAATTAGGATTCAACCATCATCATCATTGATAAGGATAGCTAGGATAGGACCTCTAATTTCTCATACCTTACCAAGAGTTTGCTTTACAGTATTTATTTATTTTCAATTGCCATTTAATTTACTTGTCATTAAATTACTTGTTCCTCATTCTTGAAACCCCAACTTTACAATCTCCATAACCAATAATAAGAACATACTTCCCAATGTTACTTGTGACAACCAAAACGTTTGCACGAAAGGGATTTTTGTTGGTTTAGAAACTATATCTACAACGCGACTGTTTTTATGACATTCTTTACTGGCAAAAATCTTGCTCGTCAAAATGGCGCCGTTGCCGAGGAATTGCTAACGTGTGCCTTATTATTGGTTATTGTAAATATTTTTTTCTTTTACTTGTTTATTTATTTTTGTTTTTCCTTTTTAATTTTATTTGCTACTATGGACTCTCACCCCTCTCGCTTTGAGTTTGGTTCTAACTTTGTTGAAGGAAATAGAAGTTAGAGCAGGAATATGCATCAAGGTCAAACCAATCAAGGATGGATGGAGCCAAGAGGATCTAATCAACCCTTCAGGCAACAACACCCTCCAAGATATCATGGACAGCGACCATTCTACAAGACATCCCCAGTTGATAGATATGGTGGACAACCTTGTGACTACCAACAAGCCCCACCCCGTGCCTATAGACCATCCTCTCAACATAACCTCGAACCACCACACTCACAAGCTTCTCTTTACCATTCGCCACCATATGATCCTTCCCTACTCGGGTTCCAATCCAATCACTCCCAAGCACCACCACTTCCCTATGTTTCATATCCAAATCCATCACCCAGAGAATCAGAGGTTCGCCTCAAGGCAACAGTAAATAAACTTCAAACAACCATTCGACAACTGGAGCAAGCAGTAATTCAATTAACTTCTAGATGTGCAAACATTCAAGGACCAACCACAGCCCCATGTGGACAATCTAATGAAGAGCGTAGCATGAAGGAAATATTAGAAACTCAAGTGGACAAGACAGAGCATGAATTCGTACTATAACAAGTAGAAGAAGCTATCATTGTACAAGAAGAAGAGTTGGTTGAAGATCTAGGAGATGCTAAACCTCCATGGTAATCTAGAGTTGAGGAGAACTCCGTCAAGGACGTTACAGTTGATGCTAAGGAGGATATTGCACAATCCCTAAGGCAAGTCGTTTATGAAGAACTGGACGGAATAACCCAGGACACAAATTCCTTTGATGATGATAGTCACAAGCCAAGCTCTCTTAGTAATGAACTTGCATCCGCAAGTGAATTCTCTGAGATCGAAGAATCTTCCCCAAATGAATACGAAGATGATGCAGAGGTAGATTTCTCTCAACCTCCAATCTATGACTCGAGTGATGAGGAAGACATAGAAGACTTTGACCAGGACACAGAGGCATTTGAAGATTCTTACAAAAAAGTGGAGGAATTCAC
This sequence comes from Arachis ipaensis, assembly GCF_000816755.2. Classification (NCBI taxonomy): domain Eukaryota; kingdom Viridiplantae; phylum Streptophyta; class Magnoliopsida; order Fabales; family Fabaceae; genus Arachis; species Arachis ipaensis. The sequence goes on along the minus strand of NC_029794.2, from coordinate 70,144,410 downwards.
AGAAGAGCACAAGGGAGTAGAACTTACAGAACCACCAAAAACACCTATGCCAAGGCCATTACCACCCAATACAAGCTTCAAGTGGGTACAATCCTTAGCTTTAATCTTTACTTTTGCACTTGAATATGGTTTGCTTGAAACAGATGGCCAACTTAGAGCTCTCTGCGGCTTTAAGAGTAAGAGGGAAATGGCTCGCACTCAGAGCTGGTGCACAAGGTTCAATAAGGTTCCACGCTTCAACTCGAAGTGCACGGATTGGTATCACGTTCAATCGAATGGATCTCGGAAAATGTTTGGTCATCTTGGTGAGAATCTAATTTCCAAACCGCCCGGATGGAAAAGTATAGATCAAAATGAAGGCGGATTTAGAACCAAAGTTTGGGTTCCTGGAAGATATTCTGATATTCATCACCCCGGGAGCCTGAAAATCTGTTTGAAGCTGCTCAGAAGCTTCACATGCCTAGTTTGGACCCCGGAGGCTATTGGCATTCCAAGCATTGGTGGAGATTTTTGGATGAATTTAAGCATAAGCCGCCATAACATGAAGCTCCTCCAATGTCCAACTTAAGGACTTTAACTAAAAGTGCTAGGTGGGAGACAACCCACCATGGTATGATCGTTTCTTTTTAATTTTTATTTAGTTTTATTTGTTTTCAAGTTTTATTTTATTTTATTATATTGAACCTGAAATTTTGCATCTCACTCATATTAATCATTGCATTCTGCACTTTTCATGCATATGAATAAAAAAAAAAACCACGCATGCGACGCGGCAGCGTCGCTGACGCGTCCGCGTCACCAGTGCAATGGGAAAAAAAGAAAACGAACAGAAAGTCACGCGAGTGCGTGGCTGGAGGCGTGCCAATGGCACAAATCGTCCCACACAACCGCATCGCTGATGCGATCGCGTCATATGGGAACAATGGCCTCCCACGCGACCGCGTGTCCCACGCGGCCGCGTGACCAAGATTTCGACGTCAAAGTGGTGCACACCCGAAAGTTGTGCGAGAGTGGTGCTGGATTGGTGCTGACCGCATAATCCTTCCCACGCGGCTGCGTGACCCACGCGACCGCGTTATATTCCTCTAAAGCCCACTCACGCGATCGCATGCCCCATGCGATCGCGTCACTTAAAATTTGGCACTAATATGATTTTGAACAGAGAGTTGTGCGATTGCGAGGCTGCCCTCGCGCCAGTAGCATAAACTGTGTCACGCGACCGCATGACCGACGCGACCGCGTCAATCCGTATAAGTGCAAGTCACGCGACCGCGTGCCCCACGCGACCGCGTGCCCCACGCGTCCGCGTCGCTTGCGCCGCACAGCTTATCCAGATCAGCCAATTATCTTATCTTTTCTTCCCCAATCCTAATTTCTTCTATCTTTTCTTCTTTCTTCTTTCTTTCTTACTTTATTTCTTTTCCTTCTCATTCTTCTTATCTTTTATTTTATTTTACTTAATTTATTTGCATATTCCATTCATTGCAACTTAATTTTGTGCATATTTTTGTTTTCTTTTCTAAATTTATTATTTTTCCATTGGTGTTAAATGTTCTTATTCAACTGTTGTATCTTGAATTATTTTGGTGCCTAGTGACTTGTTTTACACTGTGGGATGATATTAATTATCTGCCAATGCCAATCTTTTATGATACTTGCACTTCATTTGCATTGACATGAACTTATATTGATATTTTCATTACCCACACTCCTTCCCTTTGTTGCAAATTCTGCACCACTGGTATGCCATGGCTTCTATTATTTTCTCACGTACATGTTGAAGCTTCCCTGTAAATGAGACCCTTATCAATTGGCATTAACCCATCCATATTTTATTTATTTTCTATCTTTAATTTTGGGTTACTTTTCTTCTTTTTCTCTTCTTCAGGATGACCACCAAAGAAGGGAAAGGGAAAACTTCTAAAAGGGGAGACAAACAAGTCCATCTGCACAATCCTTGAAGGAAAGCATCAGTTGGAACAACTCGTCCACCTGCACATCTCAGCATGCACCAAGGATGGTGCAATCTTTAAGTGTGGGGAGGTCGATACCGATCTCCATGGGTTAGTATTTTCTTATCAACACCAATATTTTATTTTCCTTGTTAGTTGTTGCATTTTCATGTTTGATTGCATATTTATTTGATTTTATGCATTCAGTTACTACTTGGTTGAAGTAATATTTTCTTTTCCAAGAAATTTTTATAGTATTTCACTAATTGAAAAATTTTTATGTTAAAACTTGTTTGAAGTTGTATTTGGCACATGATTTTTAAGCCAAAGAACACACAACCTGTGAGATTTTGAGCTTATTTACATGGTTACATTATTTAACCATAAATTTTTATTCTTGTGTGTTTTCTTCTCTATAATTGCAATCTTTTCTTTGTTCCATTCTATATGTCCATTATTTAGTGTATTTACATGCTTGCATATGATCGAGGCCATTACTTGTTATTAGCTCACTTATCCCAAATAAGCCTACCTTTTACATCACCCTTGTTAGCCACCTTGAGCCTTTTTATCCCCATTTATTCTGTTCTATAACCACATCACTAGCCTTAAGCAGAAAAACAATTAAATATCCCAATTGAATCTTTGGTTAGCTTAAGATAGAGATTGTGTATCAATTAAGTGTGGGGAAATTATGGGAACATGGGTTCATAAGGGAATGTGCTAAGTTTTTACTTTGATAAAATATTAGGAATTTGGGTACCTACTCATGTGAGACCAGAAAAATTAAAAATCCATGTGCATTGATAAGTTATGTTTATTTTTCAGCTAAAAAAAAAAGAGAAAAAAAGAGAAAAAAAGAAAAAAATATATATAATATAAGTAAATAAATAAGGGGACAAAATTACCCCAATATTAAGTTTAATAAAAGATCAATGCACATGTGATAAAAATTAAAGAAAATTTGGTACATGAGTATGGGAATTATACAAAAGTAGGAATTATGGGTAGCTAGGCATGAATTTAAAAGTATATAGAGTATATATATATTAGGTGAGAGCTTAGGTTAATTAAAGATTCATATTATAGCTCATTTGGCCATACATATATCCTTACCTTTACCTCAGCCCCATTACAACCTTGAAAAGACCTCATGATGTTTGCATCGGTACATTAAATATTTGTTGATTGGTTAGATGAAGAACAAGGTTTAGAAAGCATGACTAGAGAAGAGTAGAGTGAATAACCCTATACACTTGAGAGATTAGAGTGATATACACTACCAGTGAGGGTTCAATGCTTGATTCTATGTTCCCTACTTTCATGAGCTGTCTTCTTACAAGTTTACTTGCTTTTTATTGTACGATTTGAATTAGTGGAAATTGGTTTGTATTTGTCTTGGAGAACTTGTTTACTTTTAAACCAAGTAGGTAGAAACATTTTGCATGTTGTTGCATTCATATAGATAGGATTGCATTTCATACATCCTACCATTCCTCTTCATCTCTATAGCATCTCTTGAGCTTAGCATGAGGACATGCTATTGTTTAAGTGTAGGGAGGTTGATAAACCACTATTTTATAGTTTATCTTGTACTCAATTGAGTGGTTTTTATCAACTCTTTACCCACTTATTCATACTATTTGCATGTTTTACATTTTCCTTCCTGGTTTTGTACTATGATTGAAAACATGCATCTTTGATCTTATATTTGCTTATTATTAATCCTCTCTTATTACCATTAGATGCCTTGATATGTGTGTTAAGTGTTTTCAGAGATTACAGGGCAGGAATGGCTCAGAGGATGGAAAGGAAGCATGCAAAAGTGGGAGGAATACAAGAAGTTGGAGAAACTACTAAGCTGTCCTGCCTGACCTCTTCACACTGAAACAGCTATAACTTTAGCTACAGAGATCCAAACGACGCGGTTCTAGTTGCGTTGGAAAGCTAACGTCTGGGGCTTCGATTTGATATATAATTTGCCATAGCAGCCCTTAAGTTAGGCGATGCGAACGTGTGAATGACGCGTCTGCGTCGCATCTGCGAACCTTAACCCGCGCGGCCGCATGGACGACACCTCCGCGTCACTTTCCCGCGACCTGAACGTAACAAAAATTGGAGGGGGCGATTTCTGGGCTACTTTTGACCCAGTTTTCAGCCTAGAACACACAGATTAGAGGCTATAAAGTGGGGGATTGTATCCATTCATGGAGAGCTCGCCAATTTCTACTTTCCATGAATTAGATTTAGTTTTGAGAGAGGTTCTCTCTCTCTCTCTTTAGGATTAGGATTTAGATTTAGGATTTTTATTCACTTTCAGGATTATCTCTTTGATCAGGTTCAATATTCCTTTTATTTACTTTTGCAAGCTACTTTATGAATCCTTTCATGTTACAGATTACTCTTTTATTAATGTTATTTGAGGTATTTCAGTTTAACATTGATTACTCTTATTCATGCTATTGTTACTTTTACTCTGAAGACATTTTTATTCCAAGTAGATTTATTTTTCTCCTTTTGGTCTTGGTTAAGAAATCAGTAACTCAGGAGTTATCCAATTCAACAGCATAATTGATAATTGTTATCTTTGTTAATTGAATTGAACTTCCATAATCCCAATCTTTTCTTAGGAAATAAATAGGATTCGAAGATCAAACCAATTAATCCATTGACCTTCCTTTATCTTAGTAAAGGTTAACAAAGTGGAATTAGGATTCAACCATCATCATCATTGATAAGGATAGCTAGGATAGGACCTCTAATTTCTCATACCTTACCAAGAGTTTGCTTTACAGTATTTATCTATTTTCAATTGCCATTTAATTTACTTGTCATTAAATTACTTGTTCCTCATTCTTGAAACCCCAATTTTACAATCTCCGTAACCAATAATAAGAACATACTTCCCTGTAGTTCCTTGAGAAGATGACCCGAGGTTAAATACTTGGTTATCAATTTTAAGGGGTTTGTTACTTGTGACAACCAAAACGTTTGCACGAAAGGGATTTTTGTTGGTTTAGAAACTATATCTACAACGCGACTATTTTTATGACATTCTTTACTGGCAAAAATCTTGTTCGTCACCCACCTACCTTTAAAATCAAAATAATTTCCCTCCCAAACACAACCCTAAATGGCCGAACCCTAAACCCCTCCCCACTCCTATATAAACCCCTCATTCCCTCTTCATTTTCACACAACAAAACCCTCTCTTCTTCCCCTTGGCCGAAAACATCTCTCTCTCCCTCTACTCCATTTATCTTCTTCTTATACTTCTTTCTTTCTTCTTTTGCTCATAGACGAGCAACCATTTTAAGTTTGTGATGCACAGAAACTTGTCTCTCAGCAATTTTCCTTCGGTAAGTATACCAAATTGTCGTCAAGTAAAAACTCACAATAGAGTGAGGTCGAATCCCACAGGGATTGATTGGTCAAGTAACTTTAATTAGAGGAATGTTCTAGTTGAGCGAAGCAAAATTTGATTTGAGATTTGCAGAAAATTAAATGGCAGGAAAGTAAATAGTAGAAAATGTAAATTGCTCGAAATAAAGAGCTGAATGTAAATGGCGGAAAGTAAATTGCAGAATCTTAAATGGGAATGGGGAAGATGCTCATAAAAGTAAATTGCAGAAATTAAAGAGAATGGGTAAGATCAGAAATGGGGAATTCATTGGGCTTAGGAGATGTTGCATTCTCCGGATCAAGTTCATTTTCAACTCTTCCTCAATCAATGCGTTCATTGATCTCCTTGGCAATCTTAAGTGATCGAATAACAATTCCTTGTAATTCAATCTCTCAAATCTTGATCAATAGCCAATTCCTTGGTCAATTGCTCATGAGAAGAGATGAAGTATGGTCACTGATTATACCGCATGCATTCCCACATCAAGTGTTGGTAGAATTATAGTCACCATATCCATCCAACCCCAATTTGGTCCAACATGAGAAAGTATTTCTAGCATGATCTCTTCATTTCTCTTCCAAGGTTCAGAAGAGATCCAAGTATGAATAGCTTCTTTTCCAAGATAACTACCCAATTGGATGAAGATTGAAAGCTTTCTAGTAAAATCAAGAGAAAAGATAGAAGAAGAATAATGAAAACTAATATTGATCCATCAAATTACAACAGAGCTCCCTAACCCAATGAAAGGGGTTTAGTTGTTCAAAGCTCTGGAAATTGAAAAAAAAGATGGAAAATACATTATGAAAAGTAAAACTAAAAGTGCAGAGAAAGTAAAATTATACAGAGAGTAGTTCTCCAATTTCCAACTCCCCCAAAAGCTGCTTTCTAATTCAAAACTACCCCTATATATATTACTCTTCTGATCTTCTAGTTGATTCTTTAAGTCTTGGATATGGGCCTTTGGATCTTGAGTTTGAAGCAGTTATCTTCCGCAGTAGGCTTAGCTTTACTTGCAGAGAGAAAGTGTGAAGTAGGCAGGGTCATTAGCTCAAGACGTTAGTGGTGTTAACGTTAAGTGAGATTGTGGGTTCGAGAATGTTAGTGACAATCACCTTTTTCACTAACGTTCCTCACCCAGGGATGATCCACGTTAACTTCAACGTTAGTGGCATCAACGTGACCACTAACATTGCCTCTTGATCCTTCGCATACGTTATTGGGACTCACCTTTTCCAACAACGTTGAGAGTCCTCTCTCCCTGGCATCACAACACCAAACTTAAAGCTTGTTTGTCCCTAAGCAAGTACTGGAACAAGAGAATGATGAATGAAATGCCAAGAGAAGTGAGTCATTATTGTGGAATTTATGTCCTTGGTTTTATGGTGGTTTCATGCATAGCAACTTAGGTTCATTCCTTCACTGGCTTTCAGACCTTTATCATGTCCTGGAATGCTCATTTGACTGCACCCTATGAGACTCTTATTCTCTGATCCTTTTTGTCATTTCAGGGCTTATTTGAGTTCTTAGACTAGATGCTCTGTAAGGGGGCGACTCTTTAAGATAAGCATTCAGCCAGCACTCCCGAACCAGTTGGTTTAAGGTGCTAGGTGTTAAGACACCCCTAAGGACTTACTCCCTCAAGTCTCTTTCTCCCATACATACACACCACAGGCACATGGTTTGTTTATTTTCTTTCTTGAGACCTTGGTGTCCAGCACCTCTTTGAGTTACTAAGTGTTCTGTAGCAAGGGATACTATTGATAGTGGACTTTCAGCTGATAATCCCGAGTTAGTTAACCTAAGTTACCAAGTGATAAGGCACCCCTAAGAGCTTATTCATCCAAGTAGATCCTTTACACAGGAGCACCACAGACACTTGCCTCAAGATTCAACCCTTGGTGCCTAGCCTTATTTCTTACTCTTTTTCTTTTTTTCCTTCTTTCTTATTGGGATCTTGTTATTTAGTTAGTCTCATGGGGTGTGCCTCAAGCATATGATTCCGGACAGATAGTTGTCTTCCCACCTTGTTGGTGAACCAACTTAGCTAACTTATGACCACATCACAAACTAAGGAACTTCCTCCATATTATGAACTCCTCTCTGGTCTTTGATAACAAGCATTCTCTTTTTATTAAAAAGGAGACAAGCATACAATAAGCATGAATGAATTGAAAACAGGCAGTTTGACTAGCAATCATAGACTTAAGCAAGGATAATTCTAAAAACAGAATCGAAAATCCTAAGCTATCATGGAAGCATGTTCTATTTCATACATGATTTTCCTTATTTAAAGCTTGAAAAAGATGGAACAAAGAGGGCACTCCACCACCTTTTACTCATGGGGTTGCCCATGCTCTCCCTCTGGCTCATCCTCGTTGTGTCTACTTGTTGCGCTTGAGCTCCCACCTCCTTTGCTTTTTCCAATCAACTTCTTCCAGAAGCCAGCATCTTCCATCTTCTTCTTTAATGTTTCCTTCTGCTGTTTCACCTTCCTTTCTTCTTGTTCTACAAAATATCTTTGGACCTCATCATATATAGGGATGGCATAGTGTAGATTATGCATATGACTAGACATGTAGTTCAACTTGGCTTGAGTGTTTATGTTGAACTCCTCCCTATGTAGTTGCCATCCTTCATTAAGTACACTAAACTCGTTGAATGCTTTCATCTGAGCTAGCTGCCGCTGGTTGAGTTCTTGCAAGCGCTTATCTTGATGCTCTTGCCTTTCATTAACTTCGTTGATGGCTTGAGTGAGCTGGGAGTAGTGTTCCTGTTGCTGCTCCATTTGTTGTTTCTGCCACTCTCCTTGTTGACTCATCCAGTTGGCATGTAGTTCTTCCTGACGATCCATCCGTTGGGATTGAAGGCGTAGTAGTTGCTCTTGTCCTTCCATTTGTCTTCTCCCCAAATCTTCAATGGCTTCTTGAAGGTGGCTCATATTAAAATTGTTTGGGTCATAGTATTCTTCTTGTTGGTGTTCTTCCTGATGAGATTCTTCTTGGTGGGCTCCTTCTTTTGGTTTTCGCTTTCCTATTTGAGGTCTTCTTTGTTGTTGGGCGGGCGTAGTATAGATCAGACGCTGAAGTGTAACTAGCCTCCCAGGGTTCACCCAGTCTGGATTGATATCCTCGAAGACTACCTTGGCCTTTGTACATAATCTGAGAATGGTGCTGGGGTACCAAAGCCTGGAACTCGAATCAACCTTCTCAACTGACTCTTGAATCCCCTCAGCTATGAGTTCATGCACATTGATTTCTCCACCCTGTACTAGGCAATGTACCATAGTCGCTCGATTAATATTGACTCTGAATTATTTGCAGCTGGGAGGATAGACCTCCTCACGAGTTCAAACCATCCCTTGGCTTCCGGGCTAAGGTCTCCCCTCTTGATAAACCGGGGTCTCTTATCCGTATACCTTTCCCAGTTAGCTCCTATGACACATATGTCAGTCACTATTTCTTTGAGTTCATCATTGTCAGGGCTCTTACTTATCCTTGCATGATAACTAAGCTCATCAAAATGTGGTAATTTCAGCTGAAGAGTTCTTGTTATAGCATTTGGGCTGAAGTCCACCTCTCTTCCTCTTACGTAACTTTTGAAGGTTGGGGCCTGGGTTTTGTCTTCTCTAAGCACATTTGCATAGAACTCTTTGATGAGGTTTGCATTGATCTTCCCCTCTGTGTTCGTGAGCCTTTGCCACCCTCTTTGTTCAATTTTCTCTCAAATCTGTGGGCATTCATCCTCGTTGATTTGGAATGTTAACTCAGGCAGTATCTTTTTGAGCTTTATCCGCTCAAATTCCTGTTCATGGAATGCAGTTTTGAATCTCCTTTCATCGAAAGGGACACTCTCCACCGGTTCTTTCCTCTTTTGCCTCTTGGAGCTTGATGATGCCATAAGTAGGAGTTGATGTGTGAAGGTGGTGGAAGGTATGGATAGGCGAGGGAATTCGGTTGGGTTAAGATTTGGTGCAATGATGGGGAAGAGTGTTTGGTTTCGAGACTGAGAAGTGTGGGGAGTGAAATTGGAATGTTAAGGGTGTACTTAGTGCGAACCACTTATATAGGGAAGTGGTGTGTGGATGAAAGGTGTGGATTGATGGGGTTAGTGTATGATGAACGAATGGGGTTCTGCAGGGGATGAGCACAAGGATCCTTATCTTTATGAAGGAGATTGGTTCGGTCTCTGAGGGTCTCATTCTTTCAATTTTTGTATGGTAACATTTTCCAATGCATTCCCCCTTGAGACACGTGTGAAATACTCTCCTTTTGTGGTAGCCGAATCTTCCTTTCTATTGTCCATCAATTTTCCTACAAAACAAAAAAAGTGTAATTATTAATTGTGTGGATAGTGGCGGCAAAATAAAAATGGGAACAACTACCATTTTTTTTAGTTTGTGTTTATAACTAACTAAGTAGTATTCATGAATGCCAACCAACTGATTAACTGAATATCCATGTATGAAACATTGGCAACACCAAACTTAGTTTGGTGGCATGTGGTGTAAAAGATTTGTTCAAGGCCCCTAAGAGTGACATGATGTGGGTTACATTCATGTTCTCTTAGTGTGCCTTGAACACCAAACTTGATTCATTCATGTTGCACACAATGATTCATTCAAGTGCATATCAAGTTGATTTGAATTTCATGAACCTTGATTTATTAACTATTTTTAAAAGCATGTAAAACATGGGTTGCCTCCCATGAAACGCTTCTTTAGCGTCACTAGCTTTACGTTCTGCCTTTATCAGGGTGGTTGGTAGTGCTTCAAGTCCTCCCCCCTTGCAGTAAACCTATATCCATTGGCTTCATTAAGGATCTCCACATGTTCTAAGGAAAGAACTCTGTTGATGGTGAAGACCTTATGTAACTGAGATGGGATAGTGGGGAGATGAGGTGGAATATCTAGGAAGTAGGCTGAGATCACTTTATCCCCTGGAGAAAAGTCCTCTGTAGGGATCTTCTTGTTCCTCCACCTCCTTGGTGCCTTCTTCTTTGTCCTTTTTGATGTTGCCTTGCTCTTTGTGACCTCCTCTTCTAAGGAAATTTTGTTGCTGGTCTCATATGACTCTGGTGGTTTAGGTCCCTCCTTATTTTCCTTGAGCTGTGATAGCTGCTGATTGTCTTGTTCTTCAACCAAGGGGATTCCCAGATGTGTTGGTTGTGCTTCAGTACTTGTTTCTTCCTTCAGTATCTCACTGTGATCTTTGCTTGGTTCTTTGTTCTCTTGATCTGTTTCTTGTGAGGGCTTGAAAACATTGAAAGTGAGTTGTTCATCATGGATCCTCAAAATTAGCTCCCTTCGCTCCACATCTATAAGTGCTCTGGCTGTAGCCAGGAATGGTCTTTCCAATATGATTGGGTGGAGGTGACTCTCTTCCATGTCCAAGATGACAAAGTCTGTGGGCATGAAGTATTTTCCAACCTTCACCAGCACATTTTCAACTACTCCCACTGCTTGTTTTTGACTTTTATCAGCCAAACTGATGACTACATCTGTGGGTATTATCTCATTGATTTGTAGCCTCTTCATAAGGGATAAAGGCATTAAGTTGATGCTTGCTCCCAGATCATAGAGTCCTTTATCAAACATTGTTTCTCCTATGGCACAGGGGATGTAAAAACTCCCTGGGTCCTTCCTCTTTTTAGGCAACTCTGGTTGAATGAGAGCACTGCACTCCTTGTTCATCACTATGGTTTGTCCTCCCTTGAGTGAGCTTTTCCTGGTCAGCAGCTCCTTCATATACTTGATGTATGAGGGCATTTGTTGGAGGGCCTTGATGAATGGTATCTTTACATGGAGAGATGCAAATATGTCAAGGAACCTTGAGTATATTCTCTTCTCCATACAACCATTTAGTAATTGGGGAAAGGGTGCATAGAGTCTCAGCAGCTCCTTCTGTGTCGGCTCTTTCTGTGTAATTGTGGTTTCTTGATGATTCTTCCCCTGCTTTCCAACTGAAGTATCTTCAGGTTGTTCTAATGGGTTGTTCAGCTCTTCCTCAGTCTCCTTATCACTTATAGTCACCATCTTG
>NC_029794.2:70123006-70132872 GCF_000816755.2 Arachis ipaensis | reverse complement strand
TTCTGTGTAATTATGGTTTCTTGATGATTCTCCCCATGCTTTCCTTCTAAAGTGTCTTCAGGTTGTTCTGATGGGTTGTTCAGCTCTTCCTCAGTCTCCTTATCACTTATAGTCACCATCTTGCAATCTTCCCATCTGACTGTCTTTGCTTTACCTCTTGGATTTTTCTCTGTGTCACTTGGAAACCCATCAGTAGGTTTGGGAATCTTCTCAGATAAATATCCCACTTGAAATTCCAGCTTCTTGATGGTGTCTCCCTGGTTCTTGATATTGGCTCGCACCTCCTCTTTGAACACCTTGTTATCTTGAATCTCTTTGCATATGCTTTCAAGTATATTCTCAATCCTTGAGAGTCTATCTTCAGATGATGATGAGTTGAGGTTGGATGGGTAAGTTGGGTTATTTTGGTTTTGGTATGGATATGGAGAGGTGTTGTTAGGGTGGTGTTGATATGATCTCTGTGTGGAATGTTAGTGAGCTGCATGGTTGTTGGGGTTGTGACGTCTCTGATCTTGGCTTTGATCTTGTTGATTTCCCCACCTAAAGTTTGGGTGATTCCTCTATCCAGGGTTGTAGGTCTTGGAGTATGGGTCATGGTTCTGCCTGGGCGAGTTTCCAATGTAGTTGGCTTGTTCATGCTCACTTTCTGCTTCTGCATTCACTCCCTCTTGAGTTGCTAATGAGGTGGTGATTGCTGCTACTTGGTTCCTCTCCATCTTCTTGGTGAGGTCAGCCAGCTGCTTGGTGATAAGCTTGTTTTGGGCCAGCAGTGCATCCACATTGTTTAGCTCCATCACTCCTCTAGTGTTGCCTCTTTCAAAAGCATAGAAATAGTCATTCTCTGCTACAGTCTCAATGACATCTATGGCTTCTTCAATGGTCTTCTTCTCGTTCAGAGATCCCCCTGATGAGTGGTCTACTGCCTTCTTTGATTTATAAGAAAGACCTTCATAGAAAATGTGCAGCTGCACCTATTCGTTGAACATATCTGGTGGACAACTTCTTGTCAGGTCCTTAAACCTCTCCCATGCTTCATATAGAGTCTCACCATCTTGCTGCCTGAAGGTTTGCACCTCAGCTCTCAGCCTGTTGATCCGTTGAGGAGGATAGAATCTTGCCAAGAACTTGTTCACCACGTCTTCCCAGGTTGCTAAACTCTCCTTTGGGAAGGATTCCAGCCATTTAGATGCGTTATCCTTGAGTGAGAAAAGGAACAGAAGTAGTCTATAGGTGTCAGGATGAACACCATTAGACTTCACAGTATTACATATCCTCAAGAAGGTGGTTAGATGTTGATTGGGGTCTTCTTGGACACCTCCTCCAAATGAACAATTGTTCTGAACAAGGGTGATGAGCTGTGGCTTTAGTTCAAAGTTATTGGCATGTATGGTTGGCCTTTGGATGCTACTTCCGCAATTTCCTGGGTTTGGATTGATGTACGAACCCAGAACTCTTCTCTCTTGCCCAGCATGATTTGCTAGACCTTCTCTGCCATGGTTGTGAGCCTCTTCTTCATGATGGTTCTCCATATTCTCGTACATATCTGGTTCAAAGTACTCCTCCTCTTCCTCAGCACCAACTACTCTCTTTCCCCTTGCTTTCCTCCTAAATCTAAGGAAGGTCCTCTCAGGTTCAGAATCAAAGGAAGTTGAAGCCCCGCTTCTTCTCCCTGTCATACAACCAACAAGGCACAAGCAAGGAAATAGATGCAGAAAGTAATTTCTATAGAAATGCAGTTAGTGTGAGTGATGCAATTTATCAAACAGTTAGTGGGTTAGTGGACTGAATTGTAAACAACTAAGAAAATGGGTAGGGAGAAGGGAAGAAAAAAACTGAACAGAAAGTAAATTACTCAAATGAACTTAAATAAAACAAAAGAAAAAAATGCTCAATCTAGTTATCCTCCAATTTAATCATTGTTGATACAAAATCAATCCCCGGCAACGGCGCCATAAACTTGATGCAGGGAAACTTGTCTCTCAGCAATTTTCCTTTGGCAAGTATACCGAATTATCGTCAAGTAAAAACTCACAATAGAGTGAGGTCAAATCCCACAGGAATTGATTGGTCAAGCAACTTTAATTAGAGGAATGTTCTAGTTAAGCGAAGCAGAATTTGATTTGAGATTTGCAGAAAATTAAATGGCGGGAAAGTAAATAGCAGAAAATGTAAATTGCTGGAAATAAAGAGCTGAATGTAAATGGCGGAAAGTAAATTGCAGAATCTTAAATGGGAATGGGGAAGATGCTCTTAAAAGTAAATTGCAGAAATTAAAGAGAATGGGTAAGATCAAAAATGGGGAATTCATTGGGCTTAGGAGATGTTGCATTCTCCGGATCAAGTTCATTTTCATCTCTTCCTCAATCAATGCGTTCATTGATCTCCTTGGCAATCTTAAGTGATCGAATAACAATTCCTTGTAATTCAATCTCTCAAATCTTGATCAATAGCCAATTCCTTGGTCAATTGCTCATGAGAAGAGATGAAGTATGGTCACTGATTATACCACATGCATTCCCAAATCAAGTGTTGGTAGAATTATAGTCACCATATCCATCCAACCCCAATTTGGTCCAACATGAGAAAGCATTTCTAGCATGATCTCTTCATTCCTCTTCCAAGGTTCAGAAGAGATCCAGGTATGAATAGCTTCTTTTCCAAGATAACTACCCAATTGGATGAAGCTTGAAAGCTTTCTAGTAAAATCAAGAGAAAAGATAGAAGAAGACTAATGAAAACTAATATTGATCCATCAAATTACAACAGAGCTCCCTAACCCAATGAAAGGGGTTTAGTTGTTCATAGCTCTGGAAATTGAAAACAAAGATGGAAAATACGTTATGAAAAGTAAAACTAGAAGTGCAGAGAAAGTAAAATTATACAGAGAGTAGTTCTCCAATTTCCAAATGCCCCAAAAGCTGCTTTCTAATTCAAAACTACCCCTATATATTACTCTTCTGATCTTCTAGTTGATTCTTCAAGTCTTTGATATGGGCCTTTGGATCTTGAGTTTGAAGCAGTTATCTTCCGCAGTGGGCTTAGCTTTACTTACAGAGAGAAAGTGTGAAGTAGGCAGGGTCTTTAGCTCAGGACGTTAGTGGTGTTAACGTTAAGTGAGAGTGTGGGTTCGAGAATGTTAGTGACAATCACCTTTTTCTCTAACGTTCCTCACCCAGGGATGATCCACGTTAACTTCAACGTTAGTGGCATCAACGTGACTACTAACGTTGCCTATTGATCCTTCGCACACGTTATTGGGACTCACCTTTTCCAATAACGTTGAGAGTCCTCCCATCCCCTACATTAGAGTTCACATTAACTTAGTTAACGTGGCTCTTAACGTAGGCTTGCCAATTCTTCGAGAACGTTAGTGACACTTACCTTTGTCACTAATGTTCCAAGGTGCCCCTACTTCCCATGTTAGAAGCCACGTTAACTTAGCGTGGCTTATAACGTGGTAATGATAGCCACACTACAAGAAAAAAGGCCTATGGCCACATTTTTTTTTGCTACGCTTTAAAAGCGTGGCCAAAAGTGGTCTATGGCCACGCTTTTATGAGGGTGGCGATTGTATAGAGATTTGGCCACATTTTTTTTGCTACGCTTCAAAAGCGTGGCGAAAAGGATCAATGGCCATGCTTTTATGAGGGTGGCAATTGATGCGAGATTTGGCTACTTTTTTTTGCCACGCTTAAAAAGCGTAGCCATAGAGAGAAACCGGCACGCTTTTAAAGCGTAGCGACAGGGGTTTACTATTGTGGCGTTTTAAAAGCGTAGACGTTTCCAAAAAGCCTTTTGGCACGCTTCAAAAGCGTGGCCAAAAGACTCCCCCAAAAAAAATTTTCAAAGAGCTCGTACCCTTCAAATTAAAATGTCTTAAAGTTATAACTTCAAATTAAAATCTTTCAACGAGCTCGCTCCTTCTTCATTCAAAGACCCTAAGCCCAAACTCCTCTTTCAAACATTAAGCCCCATTTCGTTCAGAAGATAACCCTAAGCCCTCTCTTCATCGTGCCTCACCCTCACCCTAACTCCGCGACGACGACACTCCGTGAAGAACGTCGCTGCGCTCGCAATGCCTCCGCCGGAAATCCCTCTTCCGGCGCCCCTAACCCTCCTTCTGTGGTGATTCTCTCATGCGGTGACTCCCTCTGCTCACTTGCCGTCGCAAACCCGCCGTCGATGCTCCCTTTGCCGCTGCTTCCTTCCGTCACTGCCCACTTGTGCCTCCAAATTTCTAATGGAGAACCTTGTTTCAGTCATGAAACTGAGAGTGGTCTTAGATAGATCAGAGACTATAGTTGCTAAGTCAGAGAGGCTCTGCTTAGAATTCTCTGTCTGTTGCTTATATTACAAGAAAAAAGGCCTATGGCCACATTTTTTTTTGCTACGCTTTAAAAGCGTGGCCAAAAGTGGTCTATGGCCACGCTTTTATGAGGGTGGCGATTGTATAGAGATTTGGCCACATTTTTTTTGCTACGCTTCAAAAGCGTGGCGAAAAGGATCAATGGCCACGCTTTTATGAGAGTGGCAATTGATGCGAGATTTGGCTACGTTTTTTTTTTTGCCCCGCTTAAAAAGCGTAGCCATAGAGAGAAACCGGCACGCTTTTAAAGCATAGCAACAGGGGTTTACTATTGTGGCGTTTTAAAAGCGTAGCCGTTTCCAAAAAGCCTTTTGGCACGCTTCAAAAGTGTGGCCAAAAGACTCCCCCAAAAAAAATTTTCAAAGAGCTCGTACCCTTCAAATTAAAATGTCTTAAAGTTATAACTTCAAATTAAAATCTTTCAACGAGCTCGCTCCTTCTTCATTCAAAGACCCTAAGCCCAAACTCCTCTTTCAAACATTAAGCCCCATTTCGTTCAGAAGATAACCCTAAGCCCTCTCTTCATCGTGCCTCACCCTCACCCTAACTCCGCGACGACGACACTCCGTGAAGAACGTCGCTGCGCTCGCAATGCCTCCGCCGGAAATCCCTCTTCCGGCGCCCCTAACCCTCCTTCTGTGGTGATTCTCTCATGCGGTGACTCCCTCTGCTCACTTGCCGTCGCAAACCCGCCGTCGATGCTCCCTTTGCCGCTGCTTCCTTCTGTCACTGCAAACCCCTAACCCCTTCCGCGCCGCTCCCTTTTTCGTGCAGGCCGGGGCCCCTTCCATCGATGCTTCATTGCTGGTTTTGAGAGTTGGTAAGCCCTATTTATTAAAGTCTGTAATCAAACCAGATAACAAAAGAGAGTTGAAGTTTAATTTAAGTAGCAAGTCTCTGTAATCAAATCAGTGCATATGAGTTGGTTGTGGTTGTGTTGTGTTGAATGTGTTAGTTGAATTGATTTTTTTTTTGGTTAATATTATTTTTGGGTGCTATGGAATTATCGAATAGAACAGAATTGATGTTATTAAACTCTGAATTGATTTATTAAAATCTTCTTTCTCTTTCTTTCAGTAGATTCTGTCCTTGTTTTTCTTCAAAATGTCCACTTTCTTTATTATTATCATTTTGGTTATTGTTAATTTGTGGTTGCAATTCTTTTAGGTAACCCAGCCGCCTGGTGATTCAATTTCCAGCCTTTGTTTCAGTCCCAGGGCCAATTTTGTTGTCGCTACTTCATGGGATAACCAGGTTTGAGTTTGACTTGGATATTAGGGCATATTTTTTTGTTAATGTTTTGTGTTATTTCTATTTTTTAATGTTAGTTCACAAAAGAAAAATTGTCACAATGTTATCTTTTTGGTGTTTCTTGCTTTTACGATTAACTTCTCAAACTGAAAGGGATATGATGTTTTTTATAATTAGTATTAGAAAGAAGAAATGGTGACAGAAAATACTTCTGAAACTAAACCAACTCTTTAAATTTATGTGAAGAAAAGGCTCTTATGTTGTGTTTAATTGTTTGATAGACAAATGTTTTTTTTTTTGGTGAATTTCTTTTGTCAATATCGTAGGTTCGATGTTGGGAGGTTGCAAGGAATGGAACTGTTATCAGCAATGAATTTCAGCTCATTTTATTAAAAAAAAAGAAAAAGAAAAAGAAAAAATTATTATTAGTGGTATTACTGAAAATTTCTTTTGAACTGCGATGGCATTATAATTAATGTTCTCTTTTATTGTTTAAGGTTTTGTGCTCCACTTAGAAGGATGATGGAACACCGGTTTTCTCCGGAGGCTGTGACAAGTAAGTCAAGATGTGGCTGCTTTGGATCTAGTTTTCTTTCTAGTTTTGGTAGTTGATCCAAGTTTTGTTTTTAATGCGGAAAAAAGGTTTTGTTTTTGTTAAGTTTTTTTTTGTGACTCTGTTTTATCAAGTTTTAACGCTGATTAATCACTTGACCAAAAAAAAAGCTGATTAATCCACCTAAAATGAGGCATGGCGCCAAAATTTAAGAAATGATGTATGAAAGCAGAATTCAGAAAAAGCAGTTCCTGACCAAAACAAATAAAAGAAAAGCAGTTAAAGTTGGCTGATTTTGATTGTGTTGCAGAAATATTTACCTCTTGAGGAAGGTGCCAAAGTACATAGCCATATATGTGAAGAGTAGGGTGAAATAAATCAAATCATGTGAAATTATCTTATTTGAGTGTATCTGATCCAAATTCACATGCTGCTATATATGGTAAAGAGTAAAGACAAATACATTGTAGGGGTATATACTATACTATATACACATGATTTGAACCTTTGCTTTTCTATTCCAATGGGGCCATGGGGTACGGTCCTCCAAAGTAGACCTCCCTCCCTTCTTAAACCTAATTATCATAACCACGTAATGTATGAAATATACATGTATTTGTCTGTGAATTGATTTTATTAGATTACTTTATAGCATAAATATGACCTTGGATATGCCGTTGCTAGGATCCCAGGAACAAATATATACTATGCACTCTTATCCTTTAACATGAGACACTTTTCACGTTATGCCGACAGTTATATCCACCTTATAGGGAATCATCTTATTTTCAACATTCTAAGCTAAATTTGGAAAAATGTTCAGTGTGTATCATTATTTTGTTTAGTTTCTATATGTTTGGAGCGCAGGTAATACATTGTGTTGTTTCTTAATGATAAATTCATAATAATAATGTGACTAATAATGTATAAATCAAATATATAACTTCAAAACATTTAGTTTAAACAAGTTAATGTACTATGAATAATGATCACTTAATCATTTTCTTCAGAGTGGTCATTTATATATATAATTATTTATATGTTTATTTAATAATTTTAAATTTTTAAAAAATAGAATTTCATAATAATTCTCTGTCGTATTAATAAAAAAATTCCCTTCCTTATATCATTTTGATTCTCTCTGTCGGTTCACTGCTACTTTATAGAGAGAGACCTCCATATCTCATTACTGTGCTTTCTCTCAATCTTTAATGTACTTTTTTTTTTATATTAGAACTAATATTATATGTCTAATCTAATGAATAAGGTATATAATATGTACGTGTATCTATCACTAACACAATATTATCCCGTAATAACCTAACATATACCAATTCATATTTATATTGTCCATTATTTTAAGTGCATTGGCTGCCCGTATACAAGATCATCTTCGTCCAAAAATGGTGCACACAGATGGCATAACTACATGAAATCCCCAAAGTATGTTCTGTTGATTCTTTATATTTATGTCTCCCCTTGATGTTTTTTCACTTATGAGTTCCATGATGTTCTCCTGAATTTTTTCTAGTGAGATCAAGTTGGAGGAGGTTGCTGTTTTGCATTACACATGCTAAATTCTCATATCTCACTTCCAGACGTGATCGTTGTGGTTGCAAACCTACCAAAGAAGATGTAAAAAGATGCTTCATGTTGGAATTTGATAGATCTGTGAGTTCATGAACTCTGTTTCCACCTTATTCTTTTACTTTCTTTTCTGTCCACTTAGCCATTTGGTTGAATATTGGAGAAAAAATGGATTTGTCTTACCCGTGCAGTATATAATTAGATTACTATAGTTTGAACTTAAGGTAATCGTCACAGATTCTAGTTGCTAAAAAATAGGGAAAAAGGGTTTGGGCATGGTGGGGACTGCTTTCCCAACTGATGAGTATTAGCGTAGCCATATCCTCTCGCATATGGCCACGTTTAAAAGCGTGGCAATAGATAAAAGCGTGGCGACAAAAAAAACGTGGCCATAGGTCACTAAAAGCGTGGCGATAGAGCAACCGGCACGCTAACAGTTGTGACCCTTTCAAAAGCGTGCCGGTTGCTCAAAAAGCGTGGCGAAAAGCTATCGCTACGCTTTTTCCCACTTTTCGCCACGCTTTAAAAGCGTAGCAAAATCCTGGTTTTCTTGTAGTGCCATCTCCAACATTAGTGACAAAGGTGAGTGTCACTAACGTTGGCTCATCATCCTATCCTCAACGTTAGCTTCCACGTTAACTAAGTTAACGTGGGAGCTAACGTGGTTCATAGTGACTCATTGTGGCTCATTCCAACGTTAATGACAAAGGTGAGGGTCACTAATGTTGGCGATTGTTTTCTTTCTCTACTTTAACTTCCACGTTAACTAAGTTAACGTGGGAGTTAACGTAGCTCAAGGTGGCTTAGTCCAACGTTGGTTACAATGGTGAGTGTCACTAACGTTGGCCATTCTTTTGCTTCCCAATGTTAGAGTCCACGTTAACTAAGTTAACGTGGAAGCTAACGTGGCCAATATGAGCTTGGTCCAACGTTAGTGACAAAGGTGAGTGTCACTAACGTTGGCTCCATTTTCTTTCTTCCACGTTAGAGTTCACGTTAACTTAGTTAACGTGGGCTATGATGGCTTCGAGGACGTTATTGGCGAATACTTTTCTCATTAACATTGCAAGCTAGCTCCCATTCCACGTTAGTGGTCACGTTAGTTAGACTAACGTGGCTACTAATGTGGTTCTTTCTTGCTTCCTTTGTCCTGAAATCAAGCAATAAAGTGCATCAAAGTTCTAATCCACATCATGAGACATGCATCATCCAATTTGTCATCTAACTCATGCAAAATTCCCATGAAATCATGTAAAGTGCACAATGTATGCTTAAATCAAGATGTAAGTGAAATTCCACCCAAAACTTGCTTATTTCCTAAGAAAATGCATGAAACTACCCTAAAACAGTAAAGAAAAGGTCAATGAAACTAGCCAAAATGCCCTGGCATCAGTTTGGTGTGGTAAAAGCATAGCTTTTTGTTTTTCCATAACCATTTATGGCACCTAAGACCAGAGAAACCTCTAGAAAGAGGAAAGGGAAGGCAATTGCTTCCACCACTGAGTCATGGGAGATGGAGAAATTCATCTCAAAGGTCCATCAAGACCACTTCTATGAAGTTGTGGCCAAGAAGAAAGTGATCCCTGAGGTTCCTTTCAAGCTCAATAAGAATGAGTATCTGGAGATCCGACTTGAAATCCAAAGAAGAGGTCGGGAAGTTCTCACCAACCCCATTCACTAGGAACCATGATCAAAGTGTGAACCCGAATCCAAAGCATTGGCTCACCATGGTTCGGGGGAAATACTTAGATTTCAGTCCGGAAAATGTAAGGCTGGCGTTCAACTTGCCAATGATGGAAGAAAATGCACGCCGCTACACTAGAATAGTCAACATTGATCAAAGGTTGGACCAAGTCCTCATGGACATATGTGTGGAAGGAGCTCTATGGAAAATTGACTCAAAGGGCAAGCCGGTTCAACTAAGAAGGCTTGACCTCAAACCAGTAGCTAGAGGATGGTTGGAGTTCATTCAATGCTCAATCATTCCTACTAGCAACCGGTCTGAAGTTACTGTAGACCGGGCCATCATGATCCATAGCATCATGATTGGGGGGGAAGTAGAAGTTCATGAGATTATACCTCAAGAACTCTACAAGGTGGCTGACAAGT
>NC_029794.2:70065713-70122975 GCF_000816755.2 Arachis ipaensis | reverse complement strand
TGGAGCACCAAGAGCATTCCATCATCCTCCATGAAATTAGAGAAGATCAAAGAGCTATGAGGGAGGAGCAAGAAAGACAAGGAAGAGACGTAGAGGAGCTCAAGAGCACCATTGGTTCTTCAAAAAGAGGAAGACGCCACCCTCACTAAGGTGGACTCATTCCTTAATCTCCTTGTCTATTTATTTCCTGTTTTTCGATTTCTGAGCTTTATGTTTATTTATTTTTGTGTCTTATTATATGATCATTAGTGTCAAGTGTCTATGCCTTAAAGTTATGAATATGAATCCATCACCTCTATTGAATGAAAAATGTTTTAATTACAAAAGAACAAGAAGTACATGGTTTCGAATTCATCCTTGAAACTAGTTTAATTATTTTGATGTGATGGCAACACTTTTTGTTTTCTGAATGAATGCTTGAACAGTGCATATGTCTTTTGAATTTGATGTTTATGAATGTTAAATATGTTGGCTCTTGAAGAATAAGGAAAAAGGAGAAATGTTATTTGATAATCTAAAAAATCATAAAAATGATTCTTGAAGCAAGAAAAAGCAATGAATACAAAAGTTTGCAGAAAAAAAATGGCAAAAAAAATAGAAAAACAAAAAGCAAGCAGAAAAAGCCAAAAGCTCTTTAAACCAAAAGGCAAGGGTAATAAAAAGGATCCAAGGCTTTGAGCATCAGTGGATAGGAGGGCCTAAAGGAAAAAAATCCTGGCCTAAGCGGCTAAACCAAGCTGTCCCTAACCATGTGCTTGTGGCGTGAAGGTGTCAAGTGAAAACTTGAGACTGAGCGGTTAAAGTCAAGGTCCAAAGCAAAAAGAAGAGTGTGCTTAAGAACCCTGGACACCTCTAATTGGGGACTTTAGCAAAGCTGAGTCACAATCTGAAAAGGTTCACCTAGTTATGTGTCTGTGGCATTTATGTATCTGGTGGTAATACTGGAAAACAAAGTGCTTAGGGCCACGGCCAAGACTCATAAAGTAGTTGTATTCAAGAATCAACATACTGAACTAGGAAAATCAATAACACTATCTGAATTCTAAGTTCCTATAGATGCCAATCATTCTGAACCTCAATGGATAAAGCGAGATGCCAAAACTATTCAAGAGGCAAAAAGCTACAAGTCCTTATGAATGCGTGCCTGACAAACACTTCCGTTCTACATGTAAACAAGCTAGAATGAATATCTCTTGGATATCTAATACAGAGGACCGAGTCCGAGATATTAGAATCTTCGTGGTATAAGTTAGAACCCATGGATGGCCATTCTTGAGATCCGGAAAGTCTAAACCTTGTCTGTGGTATTCCGAGTAGGATCTGGGAAGGGATGGCTGTGACGAGCTTCAAACTCGCGAGTGCTGGGCGTAGTGACAAACGCAAAAGGATAGTAAATCCTATTCCAGTATGATCGAGAACCGACAGATGGTTAGCCATGCAGTGACAGCGCATTGGACCATTTTCACAGAGAGGATGAGATGTAGCCATTGACAACTGTGATGCCCTATATAAAGCTTGCCATGGAAAGGAGTAGGAATGGTTGGATGAAGACAGCAGGAAAGCAGAGGTTCAGAGGAACGAAAGCATCTCTACAGCTTATCTGAAACTCTCACCAATGAATTACATAAGTATCTCTATCCTATTTTAATTATCTTTTAGTATACTATAATCTCTTAATATATTTGAATCCGCCTGACTGAGATTTACAAGGTGATCATAGCTTGCTTCAAGCCGACAATCTCCGAGGGATCGACCCTTACTCACGTAAGGTTTATTACTTAGACGACCCAGTGCACTTGTTGGTTAGTTGTATGAAGTTGTGAAACAGAATTAAGAACATGAACGTGCGTATTGAGTTTTTAGCGCCGTTACCAAGGAAGGAATGATCACGATTTCGCACACCACATAGCCGAAGCGGTGAACCGCTTGGTTCTACTATGCTCATCCGATTAAGGCACTCCTCTTGAAGAGTGTGAAGGAGCAATTGAAGGATGTAGTGAAGAGAAGAGCATGGAGCCACAAGGGAAAGAAGGAGAGATAGAGCATGAAGTGAAACAAGAGGGAGAAAGTGAAATATGTGAACCAGATGAGAGAAATAGAGAATTAAGGGAGATTGATCAAGATGAGGATTCCATCATTGATGATTTCTTGTCCTCCTTGATCAATTCCCTTAATATCCTAATAAGTCTCCTCCCATTGAGTTTGAGAAAGACATGGAGGTAGACTTCTCACAACCTCCATGTTATGATTTGAGTGATGGGGAAGAGGAAGTTGGTGAGGAAGCAATTCTGGTCCAAGAACATATTGAATGGGTGGCAATTTCACCTATGAGCTTCATTGGCCCCCATCAATATGATATCTTGGAAACGAACTAGCAACTCAAGGTCCTTCTTGTGTTGGTACATGGTGGAGAAAGAGGTATTTGTTGCTAAAAGAATCCAAGGCTCTTCAAGAAATCCAATTTAAGCTTTGGGATTCTAGCATGGTGTGAAGCACAATTGGGTGATTTTTGGAAAATATTGGGTTGTTACAAGGGTCAATTGAGAGCTTTTCCATCCGGCTTGAAGTATGAAGATCAACAACATGGTGAACGGGAGACTAGAATATGCAATCCCGGGAGACTAGAATATGGATCATGATTTTGTGATGTTTTGAATATTTGGAATTGATATGATGATGTACTAAGAGTTGGTACCTTAGTTTTGAAAAGGAAAAAAATTTTTTGAAACAAGGCATCTGTGCGTATGCACCCTGCTGTGCGTGCGCACACGACTGCGTTTTTCACCTCCTATGCGAGCGCACAGGCATGTGCGCCCACACACTCCTTATAGCGCCCTCTGGTCGCAGCGCCAGCACAGCCTGTGCGTGGGCGCTGCCCTGTTTTCCTTGATCTGTGTGTGCGCACTGCTTTGTGCGTATGCACGCGTCTTCCTTTTCGTGTCATCTGTGCGGCCGCACAGATGTGTGCATCCACACGTGACGGGTGGAAAATTTCAAATTAAGAATTTATAATAAGAATAGCGTTGCGAGTACAGTTCTTAACCGACAAAAATTCCGCTTATCAATTTAGAAAGAGTTGTCACAATTTAAGAATAAAATACTGGGAGTAGAATTCCTAGGTCGTCTCCCAACGAGTTGGCAAAAGAGTGCTATTTTATTGGTCAGGAATTTTTCTGAGAAATTTTAAAGTTGGAGAACAAAAAAATGAATGATTATAAATTAAAGGAATGAAAATTAACGAGAGATTTTGTGTAATTGAATTAAAGAAGCCTTGACCAGGAGAAGATTAATCGGAAGTTCTATCCTTGTTGAATTTTCCCAAGTGTAATAGTAAGAGGTTGTTGTTTTTACTTAGTTAACCTTTACCGAATAAAGAAAAGTCAAGTAATTGAGCCAACTCTAATCCACAAGTCCTAATCCTCTCCTATAGAAGGATTAGCGTTAGTGACTAGAGACTTAGCCAACAACTTCCAATTACAAATTAACACTTGAGTATTCCAACTCAAGGGTCTCCTATTAATTAACTCCAAGGTCAAGTAAAGAGCTTACTCCATTGACATGGATGCCAATGTTGCAGACATGTAAAGGGAAAAGAGAAGAGACATGGTAACTAAAATTAAATTAATAAAAGCTAATTTTGGAGTAATAAATTAAGGAAAAATGATATTCAAACCAATAATGAAATTAAATGTAAAAATAATTCTTGCATTAATAAATTCAAAAATCAAAGATATTCATATGTAAATCTGAACAAGGTAAATGGGTGATTAAAAGGTTAAGGAAATAAGGAAACAAACTAGAATGACGGAAACTTCAACGGAGGTAGTAACTCTTCTCAATATCCAAATCAAAAGCATAAAACTCTAAAACTATGAATGTGAAGAACCCTAGAGGAAGTAGTATTTTTCTCTCTAAGATTCAAAACTAAAACTAAAAACTGTGTGAAAGTGAATGTGTGTTGAGTCTCTACTTGTCCCCTGGCTCTAGTATGTGTTTCTGGGCCGAAAACTGGATCCAAACTCAGCCCAAAATCGCCCCCAGTGTCTTCTGCACTTTCTGCACGTGGCACACGTCACGCGTACCCGTCGATGGTCCTCTTCGCATGTCACGCGTACGCGTCAATTACGCAAACGCGTCGCTGGTCATCTCCTTTATTTCTTGTGTTCCTTCCATTTTTGCAAGCTTCCTCTCTATCCTTTAAGCCATTCCTGCCCTATACAGCCTGAAAACACTTAACACACGGATCATGGCATCGAATGGTATAAAGAGAAATTAAAATACAAAATTTAAAGGCTTAGGAAGCAAATTTTCAATTATAGAACAAAATTGGGAAGGATGTGTAAAACCATGCAAATTACATGAATAAGTGTGCAAAGAATTGATAGAAACCACTCAAATTAGCACAAGATAAACCATAAAATAGTGGTTTATCAATCTCCCCACCATTAAACATTAGCATGTCTTCATGCTAAGCTCAAGGAGACAAAAGAAATGAATGAGGGAAAGTAAGACTTATGAGATGCAACCTATGTATGCGAATGCAACTATGTGCTAAGATGTTTCTATCTACTTGGTTAAAAGTAAACAAGTTCTCTAAGACAAACATAAATTAGATTCCACTAATTCAAATCACACAGTAAAAGACAGGTAAACTTGTAAGAAGATAGCTCATGAAATCCAGAAACATAGAATCAAGCATTGAACCCTCACTGGATGTGTATATGCATTCTAATCGCTCAAGTATCTAGGGTTAATCCACTCTACTCTTCTCTAGTCATGCTTTCTAAACTTTGTTCTTAATCTAACCAATCAACAAATACTTAGTGTACAAATACAAACATCATGAGGTCTTTTCAAGGTTGTAATGGGGCTAAGGTAAGGGTGCATCAATTTTTTTTAAATTCCACCATATATACCCTAAATCTTTTTATTGGACTTAAGATTGGCGTAATTTTGTCCCCTATTCATAAGTATTTTTGGTTATATATATATATATATATATATATATATAAATGAAAGCATAATATATCAATGCATATGGTTTTTCAATTTTTACATGAGTAAGCACCCAAATTTCTAATATTTTTGTCAATAAAACACAACACATTCTCATTAACCCAAGTTTCCACAATTCCCCACACTTAGTTGACACACAATCTTTATCTTAAGCTAACCAAAGATTCAAATGGGGTAATTAATTGTTTTTCTGCTTAAGGCTAGTGATGTGGTAAAATATAGAATAAATGGGGATTAAAAGGCTCAAAGTGGCAAATAAAGGTAACTGAAGTGGTAGGCTATTTGGGATAAGTGAGCTACTAACAAATGATGGCCTCAATCATATGTATGCATTCAAATACACTAAACAATGGACATATATAATGGAACAAACTATAGAGTGCAATCATAGAGAAAAAAACACAAGAATAAAAATCATGGTTAAATAATGTAACCATATAATTAAGCTCAAAATCTCACGGGTTATGTGTTCTTAGCTATAACCCATGTTCTAAATTAAAATCTCCAAACAAGTTTAACAAAAATTTGAATTTGAATTAGTGAAATACTATAAAATATGGTCTTGAAAAGAAATTTATTACTTCAACCAAGCAAAACATACATGCAAGCAACTATTATCATGCAATCTATCCGACCTAACAAAAGAAAAAGTCAAATGTTGGTGTTAAGGGAGAGAAATTACCTCCGGAAGTCAGGGCCTGACCTCCTCACACTTAAGTCTTGGCACGGTCCTCCGTGCCATCAGTAAGGAGCAAGGTAGGGCTGGAAGCATCGCCTCCACTATCTGGCTCCCTGTGCTACTAGGTGAAGGGGAGTCCCGGGTGTCCTTCTGTTCCGGAGGTGGGTGAGTACCAACGATGAGTTCCTTTAGATAGTTGTATCGGTGCTTGTTATGTCGCTCCATTTGCTCCCTCCGCCGGTCTTGCCGGTCGAACCACTCTAGGATCTGAAGGAACATCTGATGGGTGGATGGTGCTTGTGGTGTGGATGAAAGTGGAGTAGAAGAAGGAGGAGTGTCCAAAGATGGGCCTAGAGGCCGGCTCGCAGAGAGAACCGGTGGTCCGATGTACTTCCCATTCGGGACATACTGATCGGCCCTTGGGATCATGACGTTCGTGTCTCCTGCCCGATAGGAAACACCTGCTGCAGAGACTAAATCTGAAACCAATGCGGGGAAAGGCAGGTTACCCGCAATCTGTACGTGTCGCATTACCTGTCAGATGAGTCGGGGCAGGTTGAGAGGTTGCTCTGTCAGAATGAACCTGATGAGAATAGCCATGTCCACTGTGAAGTTGGACTCGTGAGTGCTCGGAAAGATATAGTGGGACATAATCTGTGCCCACATACGAGCCTCCAAGGTAAGAGATTGGGCTGAGATGCTCTTGGGTTTTGACCGATGCTGCCCATAGATCCAGGTGCTACCAGGTTGGGCTATAACTCCAAGGACGCTATCCCATTCGAACTAATACATCTGGCACTTAAGAGAGGCCTCTGAT
This sequence comes from Arachis ipaensis, assembly GCF_000816755.2. Lineage (NCBI taxonomy): Eukaryota > Viridiplantae > Streptophyta > Magnoliopsida > Fabales > Fabaceae > Arachis > Arachis ipaensis. Next base: position 70,116,463 of record NC_029794.2, on the reverse strand, counting down.
ATGCATCCAATCCCTTGGGGCTAGGTGGAAGATCCAGTGCTCGCTGTATGGCACTCTCGGAGACAGAAACTTGTTGCTGACTGACGAACTAGATTCTTGCTAGTAAAGAATTTTATAAAAATAATCGCGTTGTAAGTATAGTTTCTAAACCAACAGATAATCCTTTCGTACAAAAGTTTGGTTGTCACAAGTAACAAAATTCAATAAAATTTATAACCGAAGTATTCAAACCTCGAGTCGTCTCTCGAGGAATTACAGGGAAGTATGATTTATTATTGGTTATGGAAAAGGTATAATTTTGGGTTTTTGGAATAAGGAACAAGTAATTTAAATGACAAGAAAAAAATTAATAATAAAGTAAATTAATTATCATGAAAACCATTGCAAGGTATGAGAACAGGAAATCCCATCCTAGTTATCCTTATCAGGTGTGATGAGAATTTTTTTTTACTCCCACTAAGTTAATCCTTACTAAATAAATGAAAGTCAAGTGGACTAATTAATTTGATTACTCAAGTCCTAGTCAACTCTTATGGAAAGACTAGCTTTAGAGGAATCCAAATCAATCAGCAATTCCCAATTTTCAATTAACAGCTGAGTTTGATAACTCAAGTGTCACCAATTACTCAACCAAAGCAAAGGGGAAAAATCTAAATTAAATTGGAACATACATAACATAAATAAAAGAAATCAATCTTAAATCTGAAATACCTCAATGTGTATTAATTAAGAAAATCAATCGTAACATGAAGGGTTCATAAGCCAATTTGGCAACATCAAATAATCAACTAAAATAATAGAATAAATAAAAGAAGATAAGGGTAACTAAATTTAAAAGAACATAGAACCTGGAATGCAGAAGAAGTAAACCTAATCGTTAAGAAAAATCCTAATCCTAAATCCTAAGAGAGAGGAGAGAGCCTCTCTCTCTCTGGAAACTACATCTAAAACCTAAAATTGTGAGTAATGAATGTTGTCTATATGAATGGATTGATTCCCCCACTTTATAGCCTCTAATCTATGTTTTTTGGGCCGAAAACTGGGTCAAAAACATCCCAGAAATTGCCCCCAGCAATTTCTGGTACGTACATATTGCTGCAAAGTCACGTGTGAGCGTCGTCTATGCGTTCGCGCGGATTGAGTTTTTGCCAGGTGATGCGTCCGCGTGATCCACCCGTGCGTATAGCCTATCTTCGGGGTAGATATAGCAAATTATATATCGTTGCGAAGTCCCAGATGTTAGCTTTCCAATGCAACTGGAACTGCCTCATTTCGACCTCTGTAGCTTAAGTTATGATTGATTTAGTACCAGAAGGTCAGGCTGGACAGCTTTAGCAGTTCCTTCAGTTTCTTGTATTCCTTCCACTTTTGCATGCTTCCTTTCCATCCTCTAACCCATTCCTGCCCTGTAAACCCCAATATCACTTAACAAACATATCACGGCATCGAATGGTAATAAGAGAGGATTAAACATACGAAATTTAAGGCCAAAGAAGCATGTTTTCAATCATAGCACAAAATCAGGAAGGAAAAATGAAAACTCATGCAAATCATATGAATAAGTGAGTAAAGAATTGATATAAACCACTCAATTGAGCATAAGATAAACCATAAAATAGTGGTTTATCAATCTCCCCACACTTAAACATTAGCATGTCCTCATGCTAAGCTCAAGAGAAGCTATAAGAGAGTGAAGGGGAATGGTAAAACTTATGAAATGCAACCTATCTATATGAATGCAACTAAATGCAAAAATACTTCTACCTAATTGGTTAAAAGTAAACAAATCTTTTAAGAACAAACATGAATTGGATTTCACTAATTCAAATCACAAAATAAAGTACAAGTAAACTTGCAGAAGAAAATAGCTTATGAAAGTCGGGAACAAAGAATCGAGCATCGAACCCTCACCGGAAGTGTATACACTCTAATCACTCAAGTGTTTAAGGTTCGACTCTCTCAATTCTCTACTAACCTTGCTTTCTAAGGCTTGCTTTTCTTCTACTAATCAACAAAAATTTTATGCATAAATACACATATTAAGAGGTCTTTTAAGAGTTGTAATGGGGTTAGGGTCAAGGTAGGATTGTATTTGGTCAAGTGAACTAAAATCTGAATCCTTAATTAACTTAAACTTTTCCCACCTAACTTAAGACAATCCATGTAATCAAAGTACAAAACCTAACTATCCATTAACCATGTTTTCCATATATTCATGCATCCTAATTTCGAGTACAGTACATATTCATGCATCCTAACCATTTTGTCCCCTTTTATTATTTGCTCTTTTTCTTTTTTTTCTCCTTTATTTATTTATTTTTTTTATATATATGCCTATAATTTTTTTCTTTTTTTTCTTTTGTTTTTCTCAATGCATATGATTAAATTATTGAATGCATGAATAAGTCCTAAACATTTCTTTCACATTTTCATAAAGAAGTTTAACATACTTAATTTCCAAAACCGAACGTTTCCAAACCCACTTTCTCCACACTTAATTCATGACCATTCTCACTAGTCTAAGCTAACCAAGGATTCAAATTAAGGACATTATTGTCTCCCGCTTAGAGTTAGTGATGAGCTAAAGTAAAGAACAAAGGGGTATAATAGGCTCAAAGTGGCTAACAAAGGTGATTGAAAGGGTAGGCTATTTGGGATAAGTGAGCTAATAATCAAACAATGGTATCAATCATACACATGCATGTAAATACACTAAACAATGGATATATAGAATGGAACAAACTATAGATTACAATCATAGAGAAGAAAACACACAAGAACTAAAATATTATGGTTAAAAATAGTGTAACCATGTAATTAAGCTCAAGTCTCACAGGTTGTGTGTTCTAGCTTTAAACTATGTTCCAATTTACAATCTTCAAACAAGTTTTAACACAAAAATTTCAATTTAAATTAGTGAAATACTATAAAGTCTTGAAAAGAAACTCATTACTTTAACGAAGCAGTGGTAAAATATGCACAAAATAAAGAAAATATGCAATCAAACATGTAAATGCAACAATGAATTAATAAAGAAAATAAGACATTGGTGTTGGGAAGAAAATAACTAACCCATGGAGATCAGTATCGACCTCCCAACACATAAAGATTGCACCGTCCTCGGTGCATGCTAAGATGTGCAAGTGGACGGGCGGTTATAACTGATACTTTTCTCCAAGGATTGTGCAGATGGACTTGTTTGTCTCCCCATTAAGAAGCTTTTCCTCTCCCTTCGTGGTGGCCATCCTGAAAGAAGAGGAAAAAGAAGAAAAGTAACCCAAGAACAAAGATAAGAAACAAATATGGTTGGGTTAATGCCAAATAATGAGAGTCTTAGTTACATGGTAGCTACAACATGCAAGTGAGAAAATAGTAAAAGCAATTGGCGTATCAACAGTGCAAAAATTACAACAATAGGGGAAGAGTGTGGGTAATGCAAGGTAGTGTAAGTTCATGTCAATGCAAGATAATATAAGTATCATGAAGGAGTAGCATTGACTTATGAAGAATAATGCCTAGTCAGAGTAAAATAAGTCATGAAGCACCAGAATAATTCAAGAAAAGATGCAACAGTTGAAGAAGAAAATTTAACACCAATGGAAAAATAAAAAATTTAGAAAAGAAAATAAAAATATGCACAAAATTAAAATGCAATGAATGAAAGTATGTAGATAAATTAAGTAAAATAGAATGAAAGAAAAGAAGGATGAGAAGTTAAAGAGATGAAGAAAAAAGAAAGTAAGAAAGGAGGAAGAAAGAAGAAAGAAGAAAGAATGATAATAGAAAGATAAGTAGGATTGGAGAAGAAAAGATAGGAATTCTGGCGCTGATCTGGATGAACTGTGCGTCGCATGCGACACGGACGCGTGGGCCACGCGTTCGCGTGGTTGGCGTTATTTTCAGATGACGCGGACGCATCAGGGACGCGGACGCATGACCTGATTTGTGCTATTGGCGCGAGTGCAGCCTCGCGCACGCATAACTTTCTGTTTCGTACGCATATTACCAAAATTTAGCGTGACGCGTGTGCGTGGGTGACGCGCACGCGTGAATGGCTTCTATTTGAAAAATGAAGTGGACGCGTCGGGCACGTGTTTGCGTGATAGGGCTTGTGCTTCCAGCACCATTCCATCCCCACTTCATCATAACTCTATACCATACACCTTTTTACGTTGATTTCGCAGGGTCACGCGTGCGCATAGGCGACGCGCATGCGTGGGAGGCTAATTTTCGTAAACGACACGGACGCCTCAAGACGTGTTTGCGTGGGCGTGTTTGTGCCTAAGGCACGCCTCCAGCCACGCTCCCGCGTGACTCTCTGCCTCTTTTCTTCTTGGTTTGAAAGCACATATGACGCGGACGCGTCAACGACGCTTGCGCGTCGCGTGCAAAATTTTTTTTTTATGCATAATGCAAAATGCAAAATGCAAATGCTGATGCAGGCACTATGAATGAACACCAAGAAGAAAAAATAAAAATAAAATAAAATAGAACCAAAAGTAAAACAAAATAAAATAAAACTAAGACTGAAAAAGAACGATCATACCATGGTGGGTTGTCTCCCACCTAGGACTTTTAGTTAAAGTCCTTAAGTTGGACATTTTGTGAGCTCCTTGTCATGGTGGCTTGTGCTTGAACTCGTCTTGAAACTTCCACTAATGCTTGGACTTCCAATAAGCTCTATCAATACCAAGTAAATTTCTCAAGCTTTGATGGAGTTCTTCAAAAGCTTTGAGCTCCCAAATTTGATCCTCATATATTCCCAGATTCCAAATCTTGTTTCTATACCCGTCTTCAAGTGGATCATGATGATTCCATCCGGGTGGTTCAGCCTTAGAATTCTCATTTAGGCACCTAAACATCTTCCTAGACCCATACAATTTTGTATTCTTCCAACCATGATAGTTCAGCCGTGAGCTTCCTACCACAATGAACCTAGGATTTTGTTGCCAACCACTGACCATCTCCCTCTTACTCTTATAGCCACAAAGAGCTCTAAGTTGCCCATCCATATCAAGCAAAGCATATTCAAGTGGGCTAATTAAGCTTAGAGATGAGAGATTTACCCACTTGAATGAAGGGATGGATGCTGATGGCTTTGGGGGAGAGGTCTCCAACATCCTTGGCAAGGTGATCTCCAGCTCCATTCCCTTGGGCTCCTCTTTGACAACTTCCACCTCTTTGCAAGCTTCTTTAATATCAACCTCTTCCTCTTGGTAGCTTTCTTCCAATTCGATCTCTTCTTCATTGTTCACCAAGGGCATTGGAGGTTGTGCTTCTTCTTCTTCAATCTCCATGTCAAGTCCAATGGGAGAAGATTCAAATGTAGATAAGAATTCATCAATGATTGAATCCATCTCTTGATCATACCCTTCAAAGTCTTCAACCATGATATGCCTTGGAGGTTGTACACCCTCCTCAACAACAAATTCAAACTCCTTAGAAGGAGGCTCTATAACTGGGCTTTCCCATGGACGTACCGCATCTCCTAAGTCTTTGACCACTTCTTCCTTTTTAATGATTACGGCTTCCTCCAATTGTTCCAGTACAAAGTCATGCTGCTCACTGTCCACCGGAGTTTCTAGTGTCTCTTTCATGCTACGTTATTCATTAGATTCTCCACATGAAGCCATGGGGGTTCCTTGAGTGTTCGAATGTCGGGAAGCTAATTGATTTATTGCTTGCTCCAGTTGATGAAGGGTTGCATGAAATTGATCTACTGTTTCCTTGAGGCGAGCCTATGATTCTTAGGTCGATGGATATGGACATGGTGCATATGGAAGTGGTGGTCCTTGGGAGTAATTGGATTAGAATTCGGGCGGATAAAGGTTAGGGTCATATGGTGGTGAATGGTTGTAGGTGGCTTGTGAGTATGGTGGTTCGAAGCTATGTTGAAGAGGTGGTTTATTGGTATATGATGGAGCTTGCTGGTAACTACAAGGGGGTCCACCATATCTATCATCTTGGTACACACCTCGGAATGGCTCTTGACCATAGTAGTTTGGTGGAGGTTGGTTGTCACGAAAGGGTCCACCATGACTATTGTCTTGGCATGCATTGTAGAATGGTCGTTGTCCATGGTATCTTGGAAGGTGTTATTGCTAAAAGGGTTGATCAGATCCTCGTGGCTCCTTCCATCTGTGATTGTTTTGACCTTGATGCATGTTCCTGTTATAGCTTCCATTCCTTTCAACAACATTAGAACCAAACTCAAAGCAACAGGGATGAGAACTCATAGTAACTAATAAAAAATTAAATACAAAAATAAAAACAAATAAACAAGCAAAATAAAATATTTACAATAACCAATAATAAGGCACACGTTTGCAATTCCTCGGCAATGGCGCCATTTTGACGAACTAGTCTTGCTAGTAAAGAATTTTATAAAAATAATCACGTTGTAAGTATAGTTTCTAAACTAACAGAGAATCCTTTCGTACAAAAGTTTGGTTGTCACAAGTAACAAAACCCAATAAAATTTATAACCGAAGTATTCAAACCTCGGGTCGTCTCTCAAGAAATTGCAGCGAAGTATGATTTCTTATTGGTTATGGAAAAGGTATAATTTTGGGTTTTTGGAATAAGGAACAAGTAATTTAAATGACAAAAAAAAATAAATTAATAATAAAGTAAATTAATTATCATGAAAACCATTGCAAGGTATGAGAACTGGAAATCCCATCCTAGTTATCCTTATCAGGTGTGATGAGAATTGTTTATTGCTCCTACTTAGTTAACCCTTACTAAATAAAGGAAAGTCAAGTGGACTAATTAATTTGATTCCTCAAGTCCTAGTTAACTCCTATGGAAAGACTAGCTTTAGAGGAATCCAAATCAATCATCAATTCTCAATTTTCAATGAACAGTTGAGTTTGATAACTCAAGTGTCACCAATTACTCAACCAAAGCAAAGGGGAAAAAACTAAATTAAATTGGAACATCAATAACATAAATAAAAGAAAGCAATCTTAAATCTGAAATACCTCAATGTGTATTAATTAAGAAAATCAATCCTAACATGAAGGGTTCATAAGCCAATTTGGCAACATCAAATAATCAACCAAAATAATAGAATAAATAAAAAGCAGATAAGAGAAACTAAATTTAAAAGAACATAGAACCTGGAAAGCAGAAGAAGTAAACCTAACCTTTAATAGTAATCCTAATCCTAAAATTGTGAGTAATGAATGCTGTCTATATGAATGGATTGATTCCCTCCCCCTTTATAGCCTCTAATATGTGTTTTCTGGGCCGAAAACTGGGTCAAAAACCCAGAAATCACCCCCAGCGATTTCTGGTACGTACAGGTCACTACAAAGTCACGCGTGAGCGTCATCCAAACGTTCGCGCGGATTGAGTTTTCACCAGGTGACGTATCTGCCTGATCCACACGTGCGCATCATCTATCTTCGGGGCAGTGATGAGCGGATAATTTATACGCTTTTTGACATTGTTTTTAGGTTGTTTTCAGAATGTTTTAGTTACTTTTTATTATATTTTTATTAGTTTTTAAATAAAAATCATATTTCTGGACTTTACTATGAGTTTGTGTATTTTTCTGTGATTTCAGGTATTTTCTGGCTGAAATTGAGGGACCTAAGCAAAAATCTGATCCAGACACTAAAAGAGGACTGCAGATGTTGTTGGATTCTGACCTCCCTGCACTCGAAATGAATTTTCTGGAGCTACAGAAGCGCAATTGGCACGCTCTCAATTGCGTTGGAAATTAGACATCTTGGGCTTCCCAGAAATATATAATAGTCCATACTTTTCCCGATATTTGATAACGTAAACTGTCATTTAAACGCCAGTTTTCTACCCTATTCTAGCGTTAAACGCCAGAACTGGCATAAAGGCAAGAGTTAAATGCCCAAACTGGCACCAATGCTAGCGTTTAAGTCCAAGAAAAGTCTCTACATGTGAAAGCTTCAATGCTCAGCCCAAGCACACACCAAGTGGGCCCGAAAGTAGATTTCTGCATTAATTACTTATTTTTGTAACCCTAGGCTAATAGTTTATTTTAAATAGGAACATTCACTATTATATTTTCATCTTTGGATCATCTCTGGAGCACATTATGTAGTTTTTATGTTCTGAGACCTCCATGGGAGGCTGGCCACTCGGCCATGTCTACCCTATTTTCACTTATGTATTTTCAATGGTGGAGTTTCTACACCCCATAGATCAAGGTATGGAGCTCTGCTGTTCTTCATGAATTAATGCAATTACTATTGTTTTTCTATTCAATTCACGCCTACTTCTTCTCTAAGATATCCATTCGCACTTCAACATGATGAATGTGATGAACTAGTGACACTCATCACCATTCTCACCTATGAATGCGTGCCTGACAACCACTTCCGTTCTACATGAAAACGAGCTTGAATGCATATCTCTTGGGTTTCTAATCTAAGATTAGAACCTTCGTGGTAGAAGCTAGAATTATTGGCGGTCATTCCTGAGATCCGAAAAGTCTAAACCTTGTCTGTGGTATTCTGAGTAGGATCTGGGATGGGATGACTGTGACGAGCTTCAAACTTGCGAGAGTTGGGCGTAGTGACAGACGCAAAAGGATCAATGGATCCTATTCCAACATGAGTGACAACCGACAGATGATTAGCCGTGCGGTGACAGCGCATTTGGACCATTTTCACTGAGAGGACGGACGGTAGCCATTGACAACGGTGATCCCCCAACATACAGCTTGCCATGGAAGGGAGTATGAATGATTAGATAAAGGCAATGGGAAAGCAGAGGTTCAGAAGGAACAAAGCATCTTCATACGCTTATCTGAAATCCCACCAATGAATTACATTAGTGCTTCTATCTTATTTTCTGTTTTAATTATATTTCAATTATCAAAATCCTATAAACATTTGAATCTGCCTGACTGAGATTTACAAGGATGACCATAGCTTACTTCAAGCCGACAATCTCCGTGGGATCGACCCTTACTCACGTAAGGTATTACTTGGACGACTGGTGCACGAAATTGTGATCTCGGGCAATGGCGCCAAAAAACTCTGTACGCACGTCTTAATAAATTGTTTTTCATTCACAACTTCGATACAACTAACCAGCAAGTGCACTAGGTCGTCCAAGTAAAAAAACCTTACGTGAGTAAGGGTCGATCCCACGGAGATTGTTGGTATGAAGCAAGCTATGGTCACCTTGTAAATCTCAGTCAGGCGGATATAAAATGGTTATGGAGTTTTCGAAATTAATAATAATTAAACAGAAAATAAAGATAGAAATACTTATGTATATCACTGGTGAGAATTTTAGATAAGTGTATAGAGATGCTTTCGTCCCTCTGAATCTCTGCTTTTCCACTGTCTTCATCCAATCAGTCCTACTCCTTTCCATGGCTGGCTTTATGTAAGGACATCACCATTGTCACTGGCTACTTTTCATCCTCTCTAGAAAATGGTCCGATGCGCTGTCACTACATGGCTAATCGTCTGGAGGCATCACCGTGGTCAATGGCTGCATCCTATCCTCTTGTGAAAATGGTCCAAATGCTCTGTCACAGCATGGCTAATCATCTGAGGTTCTCGATCATACTGGAATAAGATTCACCCTCCTTTTGCGTCTGTCACTACGCCCAGCACTCGCGAGTTTGAAGTTCGTCACAGTCATTCAATCCCAGAATCCTACTCGGAATACCACAGACAAGGTTTAGACTTTCCGGATTCTCATGAATGCCGCCATCAATCTAGCTTATATCACGAAGATTCTGATTAAGAGATCCAAGAGATACTCATTCAATCGAAGGTAGAACGGACGTGGTTGTCAGGCACGCGTTCATAGGGAATGATGATGATTGTCACGTTCATCACATTCAGGTTGAAGTGCGAATGAATATCTTAGAAGTGGAATAAGTTGAATTGAATAGAGAAACAGTAGTACTTTGCATTAATTCATGAGGAACAGCAGAGCTCCACACCTTAATCTATGGAGTGTAGAAACTCTACCGTTGAAAATACATAAGTGAAAGGTCCAGGCATGGCTGAATGGCCAGCCCCCAAAACGTGATCAACATGATCCTAAGATGAACTAAAAATCATAAGATGATCCGATACAATAGTAAAAAGTCCTATTTATAATAAACTAGTTACTAGGGTTTACAGAAGTAAGTAATTGATGCATAAATCCACATCCGGGGCCCACTTGGTATGTGCTTGGGCTGAGCTTGAATGTTACACGTGCAAAGGCTCTTTATGGAGTTGAACGCCAGGTTGTAACGTATTTCTGGCGTTCAACTCTGGCTCGTGACGTGTTTCTGGCGTTTAACTCCAGACAGTAGCATAGAACTGGCGTTCAACGCTCTTTTACGTCCTCTATACTCGGCCAAAGTATGGACTATTATATATTGCTGGAAAGCCCTGGATGTCTACTTTCCAACGCAAATAGAAACGCGCCATTTTGAGTTCTGTAGCTCCAGAAAATCCACTTTAAGTGCAGGGAGGTCAGAATCCAACAGCATCAGCAGTCCTTCTTCTACCTCTGAATCTGATTTTTGCTCAAGTCCCTCAATTTCAGCTAGAAAATACCTGAAATCATAGAAAAACAAACAAACTCATAGTAAAGTCCAGAAATGTGAATTTAACATAAAAACCAATGAAAACATCCCTAAAAGTAACTAGATCCTACTAAAAACATACTAAAAACAATGCCAAAAAGCGTATAAATTATCCGCTCATCACAACACCAAACTTAAATTGTTGCTTGTCCCCAAGCAAATGAAAATCAAATAGGATAAAAAGAAGAGAATATACTATAAATTCCAAACTATCAATGAAATATAGCTCCAATCAGATGAGCGGGACTTGTAGCTTTTTGCCTCTTGAATAGTTTTGGCATCTCACTTTATCCATTGATGTTCAGAATGATTGGCATCTATAGGAACTTAGAGTTCAGATAGTGTTATTGATTCTCCTAGTTCAGTATGTTGATTCTTGAACACAGCTACTTTATGAGTCTTGGCCGTGGCCCTAAGCACTTTGTTTTCCAGTATTACCACCGGATACATAAATGCCACAGACACATAATATGGTGAACCTTTTCAGATTGTGACTCAGCTTTGCTAAAGTCCCCAATTAGAGGTGTCCAGGGTTCTTAAGCACACTCTTCTTTTGTATAGGACCTTAACTTTAACCGCTCAGTCTCAAGTTTTCACGCTACAAGCACATCGTTAGGGACAGCTTGGTTTAGCCGCTTAGGCCAGGATTTTATTCCTTTAGGCCCTCCTATCCACTGATGCTCAAAGCCTTGGGATCCTTTTTATTTACCCTTGCCTTTTGGTTTTAAGGGTTACTGGCTTTTTGCTCTTGCCTCTTGGTTTTAAGAGCTTTGGGCTTTTTCTGCTTTCTTTTTCTTTTTCTTTCTATATTTTTTTCGCTATATTTTTTTTTCTGCAAGCTTTGTTCTTTGCTGCTTTTTCTTGCTTCAAGAATCATTTTTATGATTTTTCAGATTATCAAATAACATGTCTCCTTGTCATCATTCTTTCAAGAGCCAACATATTTAACATTCTTAAACAACAACTTCAAAAGACATATGCACTGTTCAGGCATTCATTCAGAAAACAAGAAGCATTGTCACCACATCAATATAATTAAACTAAGTTCAAGGATAAATTCGAAACTCATGTACTTCTTGTTCTTTTGAATTAAAGCAGTTTTCATTTAAGAGAGGTGATGGATTCATAGGACATTCATAACTTTAAGACAAAGTTACTAAATACTAATGATTGTGTAATAAGACACACACATGGATAAGCACTTTAACATGAAGAAAATGAAAAACAGAGAATGTAAGAACAAGGAATGAGTCCACCTTAGTGATGGTGGCGTTTTCTCCTTGAGGAACCAATGATTTCCTTGAGCTCTTCTATGTCTCTTCCTTGTCTTTGTTGCTCTTCCCTCATTGCTTTTTGATCTTCTCTAATTTCATGAAGGATGATGGAGTGCTCTTGATGTTCCACCCTTAATTGTCCCATGTTGGAACTTAATTCTCCTAGGGAGGTGTTGATTTGCTCCCAAAAGTTTTGTGGAGGAAGGTGCATCCCTTGAGGTATCTCAGGGATTTCTTGATGATGAGCTTCCTCATGTGTTTCTTGAGATCCATGAATGTGCTCTCTTGTTTGCTCCATCCTTTTCTTAGTGATGGGCTTGTGAGATGAGTCTTTCCATCTCCCATGGCTCAGAGGTGGAAGCAATTGTTTTCCCTTTCCTCTTTCTTGAGGTGCCACTAATGGTTATGGAAAAACAAAAAAGCTATGCTTTTACCACACCAAACATAGAATGTTGCTCGCCCTTGAGCAAAAGAAGAAAGAATAGAAGAAGAAGAAGAAGATATGGAGGAGATGGAGGGATGTGTGTATTCGGCCATATAGGTGGGATTGGGTGGGAAAGAGATGTTGAATTTTTAAGGTAGGTGGGTGTATGGATGTGAGTGGTAAATGGAAAACAGAAGGGATGACCATGAATGGAGAGAGAAAAGGTGAGGTAGGTGGGGATCTTGTGAGGTTCACAGATCCTAAGGTGGCAAGGATTTACATCCCTGCACCAATTAGGCATGTAAAATGCCTTTGCATGCAATTCTGGCGTTTAAATGCCGAATTGATGCTTGTTCTGGGCGTTCAGCGCCCAGATGCAGCATATTTCTGGCGTTGAATGCCAGTTCTATGCTTGTTTCTGGCGTTCAGCGCCAGCTTTCCTCACTGTGCATTTCTGGCATCTGAACGCCAGGATGCTGCTTGTTTCTGGCATTCAACGCCAGAAACATGCTCTGTTCTGGCGTTGAACGCCAGCCAGATGCTCCTTATTGGCGTTTAAACGCCAATCAGATCCTCCTCCAGGGTGTGATCTTTCTTCTGCTGTTTTTGATTCCGTTTTCAATTTTTATATTTATTTTGTGACTCCACATGATCATGAACCTAATAAAATATGAAAGAACAACAAGAATGAAAATAAATTAGATAAATAAAAATTGGGTTGCCTCCCAACAAGCGCTTCTTTAATGTCAATAGCTTGACAGTGGGCTCTCATAGAGCATCACAGATGTTCAGAGCTTTGTTGAGACTTCCCAACACCAAACTTAGAGTTTGGATATGGGAGTTCAACACCAAACTTAGAGTTTGGTTGTGGCCTCCCAACACCAAACTTAAAGTTTGACTGTGGGGGCTCCCTTCAACCTTTACTAACACGTCCTCTACTTGTCCATAAGCCTCTTTTCTTGAATTGTCTGCCATTTTTAATGCGATTTTAGCAGCTTGTACCTCAAAGATTCCCAGTTTCTCCATTATAGAGAGGGGCATGAGGTTTATCCCTGAACCAAGGTCACACAGGGCCTTTTCAAAGATCATGGTGCCTATGGTACAAGGTATTAAGAACTTTCCAGGATCCTGTTTCTTCTGAGGCAATGTCAGTTGATCCAGATCACTTAGTTCATTGGTGAACAAGGGAGGTTCATCTTCCCAATTCTCAATACCAAATAATTTGGCATTCAGCTTTATGATTGCACCAAGGTACTTGGTAACTTGCTCCTTAGTAACATCCTCATTCTCTTCAGAAGAGGAATACTCATCAGAGCTCATGAATGGCATAAGGAGGTTTAATGGAATCTCTATGGTCTCTAGTTGAGCCTCAGATTCCTTTGGTTCCTCAGAGGGAAACTCCTTATTGATCACTGGACGTCCCAGGAGGTCTTCCTCCTTGGGATTCACGTCCTCCTCCTCTTTTGTGGTTTCGGCCATGATGGTCATTTCAATGGCCTTGCACTCTACTTTTGGATTTTCTTCTGTATTGCTTGGGAGGGTACTAGGGTGGATTTCAGTGACTCTTTTACTCAGCTGGCCCACTTGTGCCTCCAAATTTCTAATTGAGGACCTTATTTCATTCATGAAACTTATAGTGGCCTTAGATAGATCAGAGACTAAGTTTGCAACATTAGATGTATTTTGTTCAGAGTTCTCTGTCTATTGCCGAGTGGATGATGGAAAAGGTTTACTATTGTTAAACCTATTTCTTCCACCATTATTAAAGCCTTGTTGAGGCTTTTGTTGATCCTTCCATGAGAGATTTGGGTGATTCCTCCATGAAGGATTATAGGTGTTTCCATATGGTTCACCCATGTAATTCACCTCTGCTATTGCAGGGTTTTCAGGATCATAGGCCTCTTCTTCAGAAGGCGCCTCTTGAGTACTGTTGGATGCAGCTTGCATTCCATTCAGACTCTGAGAAATCATATTGACTTGCTGAGTCAATATTTTGTTCTGAGCCAATATGGCATTCAGAGTATCAATTTCAAGAACTCACTTCTTCTGAGGCGTCCCATTACTCACAGAATTCCTCTCAGAAGTGTACTTAAACTGGTTATTAGCAACCATGTCAATGAGTTCTTGAGCTTCTGTAGGAGTTTTCTTTAGGTGAATGGATCTACCTGCAGAAGTATCCAATGACATCTTAGCTAATTCAGACAGACCATCATAGAATAAATCCAGGATGGTCCATTCTGAAAGCATGTCAAAAGGACACTTTTTGGTCAGTTGCTTGTATCTCTCCCAAGCTTCATAGAGGGATTCACCTTCTTTCTGTTTGAAGGTTTGAACATCCACTCTAAGCTTACTAAGCTTTTGAGGAGGAAAGAACTTGGCTAAGAAAGCCGTGACCAGCTTATCCCAAGAGTTCAGGCTATCTTTGGGTTGAGAGTCCAACCACACTCTAGCTCTGTCCCTTACAGCAAAAGGGAAAAGCATGAGCCTATAGACTTCAGGATCTACTCCATTAGTCTTAACAGTATCACAGATCTGCAAAATTCAGTTAAGAACTGAAAAGGATCTTCATATGGAAGTCCATGGAACTTGCAGTTCTGCTGCATCAGAGAAACTAATTGAGGTTTCAGCTCAAAATTGTTTGCTCCAATGGTGGGGATGGAGATTCTTCTTCCATGTAAATTGGAATTAGGTGCAGTAAAGTCACTAAGCATTCTCCTTGCATTATTATTATTTTCGGCTGCCATCTCCTCTTCTTGTTCGAAAATTCCTGACAGGTGCTTGATGGATTGTTGTAATTTAGCTTCTCTTAGTTTCCTCTTCAGAGTCCTTTCAGGTTCTGGATCTGCTTCAACAAGAATATTCTTGTCCTTGCTCCTGCTCATATGAAAAAGAGGGAACAGAAAAATAATAATAATAGGGATCCTTTTTACCCAGGTATAGAGGTTCCCTTAGGTGAGTGGAAGAAAAGAAGAGTGTAATGTAAAGAAAGAAACACAAGGGTGAGGAGAGCAGAGATGTGAGATGAAGAGAAGTGTTAGTAGATGAATAAATAAATAGAAGGAGATGAGAGAGAAAGAGGAATTTCGAAAATTATTTTTGAAAAAGAGTTAGTGATTTTCGAAAATAGTTTTTGAAAAAGGTTAGTAATTTTCGAAAATTAGGAATAAAATTAAAATCAAAAATTAAAATAATTAGTTAATTTAAAAAGAAATTTTGAAAAAGAGGGAAGATATTTTCGAAAATTAGAGAGAGAGAGAGTTAGTTAGGTAGTTTTGAAAAAGATAAGAAACAAACAAAAAGTTAGTTAGTTAGTTGAAACAAATTTGAAAATCAATTTTGAAAAGATAAAATGAGAAGTTAGAAAAGATATTTTAAAATCAAATTTTTGAAAAAGATAAGATAAAAAGATATTTTTGAAAACATATGATTGAAATTAGTTTTGAAAAAGATTTGATTTTTGAAAAAGATTTTGAAAAAGATAAGATTTTTAAATTGAAAATTTGATTTGACTCATAAGAAACAACTAAATTTTAAAAAGTTTTGAAAAAGTCAACTCAAATTTTCGAATTTATGAGAAGAAAAAGGAGAAGATATTTTTTTGATTTTTGAATTTTTAATGATGAGAGAGAAAAACATGAAAAATGATGCAATGCATGAAAGTTATGGATCAAAACAATGAATGCATGCAAGAATGCTATGAATGTCAAGATGAACACCAAGAACACTTTGAAGATCATGATGAACATCAAGAATAGATTTTTGAAAAATTTTTAATGCAAAGAAAACATGCAAGACACCAAACATAGAAATCTTTCATGTTCAGACAATATGAATGCACATGAAAAACAAGAAAAGACACAAAACAGGAAAACATCAAGATCAAACAAGAAGACTTACCAAGAACAACTTGAAGATTATGAAGAACACCATGAATGCATGATTTTTTTCGAAAAATGCAAGATGAACATGCAATTGACACCAAACTTAAAATCTAACTCAAGACTCAAACAAGAAACACAAAATATTTTTGATTTTTTTTTATGATTTTATGATTTTTTTTTTGGATTTTTCGAAAATTATTTGAAAAAGAAAAATAAGGATTCAAAAAAAATTTTTTTTATTTTAATATGAATTCCAGGAATCTTTGTACTCTTAGTCTAAAGCTCTAATCTGAGGGTTAGGCATGGCTTACTAGCCAGCCAAGCTTTAGAAGATATTGATACTTTCCATGTGTAGAGCAACTAAGTGTGCGAGAATCAACAAGCTCTTGTGATGATAAGTTGAAACCCCAGTCCAAAAGATTAGACATGGCTTACAGCCGGCCAGGATTCAACAAATCATCATGAAACACTAGAATTCATTCTTAAAAATTCTGAAGAACATAATAAAATTTTTGAAAAGAATTTTTATTTTATTTTTTTTTTCGAAAATAAAGGAAAAATTTTTGAAAAAATTTTTGAAAATATTTTTTTTTTTGAAAACAAAATAAGAAGAAAATTACCTAATCTGAGCAACACGATAAACCGTCAGTTGTCCAAACTCGAACAATCCCCGGCAATGGCGCCAAAAACTTGGTGCACGAAATTGTGATCTCAGGCAACGGCGCCAAAAAACTCTGTACGCACGTCTTAATAAATTATTTTTCGTTCACAACTTCGATACAACTAACCAGCAAGTGCACTGGGTCGTCCAAGTAATAAAACCTTACGTGAGTAAGGGTCGATCCCACGGGGATTGTTGGTATGAAGCAAGCTATGGTCACCTTGTAAATCTCAGTCAGGCGGATATAAAATGGTTATGGAGTTTTCGAAATTAATACTAATTAAATAGAAAATAAAGATAGAAATACTTATGTATATCACTGGTGAGAATTTCAGATAAGTGTATAGAGATGCTTTCGTCCCTCTGAATCTCTGCCTTCCCGCTGTCTTCATCCAATCAGTCCTACTCCTTTCCATGGCTGGCTTTATGTAAGGACATCACCATTGTCACTGGCTACTTTTCATCCTCTCTGGAAAATGGTCCGATGCGCTATCACCGCATGGCTAATCGTTTGGAGGCATCACCGTGGTCAATGGCTGCATCCTATCCTCTTGTGAAAATGGTCCAAATGCTCTGTCACAGCACGGCTAATCATCTGAGGTTTTCGATCATACTGGAATAGGATTCACCCTCCTTTTGTGTCTGTCACTACGCCCAGCACTTGCGAGTTTGAAGTTCGTCACAGTCATTCAATCCCAGAATCCTACTCGGAATACCACAAACAAGGTTTAGACTTTCCAGATTCTCATGAATGCCGCCATCAATCTAGCTTACACCACGAAGATTCTGATTAAGAGATCCAAGAGATACTCATTCAATCGAAGGTAAAATGGAAGTGGTTGTCAGGCACACGTTCATAGGGAATGATGATGATTGTCACATTCATCACATTCAGGTTGAAGTGAGAATGACTATCTTAGAAGCGGAATAAGTTGAATTGAATAGAGAAACAGTAGTACTTTGTATTAATTCATGAGGAACAGCAGAGCTCCACACCTTAATCTATGGAGTGTAGAAACTCTACCGTTGAAAATACATAAGTGAAAGGTCCAGGCATGGCCGAATGGCCAGCCCCCAAAACGTGATCAATATGATCCTAAGATGAACTAAAAATTATAAGATGATCCGATACAATAGTAAAAAGTCCTATTTATATTAAACTAGTTACTAGGGTTTACAGAAGTAAGTAATTGATGCATAAATCCACTTCCGGGGCCCACTTGGTGTGTGCTTGGGCTGAGCTTGAATGTTACACGTGCAGAGGCTCTTTCTAGAGTTGAACGCCAGGTTGTAACGTATTTCTGGCGTTCAACTCTGGTTCGTGACGTGTTTCTGGCGTTTAACTCCAGACAGCAGCGTAGAACTGGCGTTCAATGCTCTTTTACGTCGTCTAAACTCGGCCAAAGTATGGACAATTATATATTTCTGGAAAGCCCTGGATGTCTACTTTCCAACGCAATTGGAAGAGCGCCATTTTGAGTTCTATAGCTCCAGAAAATCCACTTTGAGTGCAGGGAGGTCAGAATCCAACAGCATCAGCAGTCCTTCTTCTACCTATGAATCTGATTTTTGCTCAAGTCCCTCAATTTCAGCCAGAAAATACCTGAAATCACAGAAACATACACAAACTCATAGTAAAGTCCAGAAATGTGAATTTAACATAAAAACCAATGAAAACATCCCTAAAAGTAACTAGATCCTACTAAAAACATACTAAAAACAATGCCAAAAAGCGTATAAATTATCCGCTCATCAACGACCCAGTGCACTTGCTGGTCAGCTGCACGGAGTTGTGTGAAAAGTGTGCGATCACAATTTTGTGTACCAACTTTTTGGCGCCGTTGTCAGGGATTGTTCGAGTTTGGACAACTGATGGTTCATCTTGTTTCTCAGATTAGGTACTTTTATTTTATATTTAAGCTTTTTGACTTTTATTTTATTTTCGAAAAAAATTTTCAAAAAAATAAATTATTCTATGACTTCAAAATTTTTAAGAATGAATTCTAGAGTTTCACGATGATCTGTTGAATCTTGGCTGGCCATTGGCCATGTCTATTGTTTTAGACCGGATCTTTCACTGAAAGCTTAGCTGGCTAGTAAGCCATGTCTAATTCCTGGACCGGAGTTTTAGACTAACATTGCATTATTCCTGGAATTCTCATTAAAAATTTTGAATTCCTTATTTTCTCTTTTTCCAATTAATTTTCAAAAAATTACAAAAAAAAAATTTAATAAAACTATAAAAATAAAAAATAATGTGTGTTTCTTGTTTGAGTCTAGTGTCTATTTTTAAGTTTGGTGTCCTGCATATTTTTAACTTTCTTGCATTTTTTGAATATATGCATTATGTTCTTCAATGATCTTCAAGTCGTTCTTGATGATTTTATTGGGTCTGATCTTTAAATTCTCTTGTTTTGTATCTTTTGCTGTTTTTCACATGTTCACATGCATTTTCAATTTGTTAATGTCTCTAATATGAAAATTTCTATGTTTTGTGTTTTGCATGCATTGTTTATCTGATCTTAGTTTCCATGATTAGTTTCATTTTGTTGTTTTTCATCATTAAAAATTAAAAAAAAAATTTCAAAATTTTGTCTTTTCAACTCAATAACACAGAGAATTGAAGATTCAGAACATATAGCAGAGGAATCACAGAGAAAAAGCTGGGCGTTCAAAACGCCCAGTGAAGAAGCAAAACTGGCGTTTAAACTCCATCCAGGGTACTTGGCTGGGTGTTAAACGCCCAAAAGGGTAGTATTTTGGGCATTAATCGCCAGAATGGATTCCATTCTGGGCCTTTAACGCCAGGACAACATGGGAGGTAAGTTAGTTTTTAATTCAAATCTTTTTCAAATTTTCATAACTTTTCAAAATCAAATCTTTTCCGAATCATATTTTTTTATCATATCTTTTTCAAAATCAAATCCTTTCCATTTTTCTCTCACTATTCTCGAAAATCCTTGCTACCAAATAATGATTTGATTCAAAAATTTCAAGTTGTTACTTGCTTATTAAGAAAGATTCAATATTTGAATTTTAGAATCATATCTTTTAAATTTCTTGTTAGTCAAGTAATTAATTTCCAATCATATCATTAATTTAAAATCTTTTCAAATTGTTTTCCAATCATACCTTCTCAATCACATCTTTTTCAAAATAATTTTCAATCATCTCTCTTTGATTGCTAATTTCAAAATCACTTAACCACTTTCTCACTATTAATTTTCGAAAACCATCAACCACTTTTTCAAAATTCCTTTTAATTAATTTTTTAATTTTGTTTTCGAAAATTCTTCTCCCTCCTCACTTTTTTCTATTTAAGGACTACACTTCTCCTTAATTAGCAATTCAGACTATCTCTCCTTCTTCATATGTTCGAATTCTTACCTACCTACCTCATCCCTCTGTTCCTATTTTCCTCTGACACCTCAAGGAATCTCTATACTGTGACATAGAGGATTCCATACTTTCTTGTTCTCTTTTCTTTCATATGAGTAGGAACAAAGACAAAGGTATTCTTGTTGAGGCTGATCCTAAACCTGAAAGGACCTTGAAGAGGAAGCTAAGAGAAGCTAAAGCACAACTCTCTGGAGAGGACCTGACAAAAATTTTTCGAAAAGGAAGAAGACATGGCAACCAAAAATAACAACAATGCCAACAATGCAAGGAAGATGCTTGGTGACTTCACTGCACCCTCTTTTGACTTCTGTGGAAGGAGTATCTCAATTCCTTCAATTGGAGCAAACAACTTTGAGCTTAAGCCTCAATTAGTTTCTCTGATACAGCAGAATTGCAAGTATCATGGACTTCCATTGGAAGATCCTCATCAGTTTCTAGTTGAATTCTTACAAATCTGTGACACTGTCAAGACCAATGGGGTTGACCCTGAGGTCTACAGACTTATGCTTTTCCCCTTTGCAGTAAGAGACAGAGCTAGGACATGGTTGGACTCACAACCTAAAGAAAGCCTGAACTCTTGGGAAAAGCTGGTCAATACCTTCTTGGCAAAGTTCTTTCCACCTCAAAAATTGAGTAAGCTTAGAGTGGAAGTCCAAACCTTCAGACAGAAGGAAGGCGAATCCCTCTATGAAACTTGGGAAAGATACAAGCAATTGATCAGAAGGTGTCCTTCTAGCATGCTTTCAGAATGGAGCATCATATGCATATTCTATGATGGTCTGTCTGAACTGTCCAAGATGTCATTGGACAACTCTGCTGGTGGATCTCTTCATCTGAAGAAGATATGAAACTTGGGAAAGATACAAGCAATTGATCAGAAGGTGTCCTTCTGGCATGCTTTCAGAATGGAGCATCATATGCATATTCTATGATGGTCTGTCTGAACTGTCCAAGATGTCATTGGACAACTCTACTGGTGGATCTCTTCATCTGAAGAAGACGCCCGAAGAAGCCCAGGAACTCATTGAAATGGTTGCAAATAACCAATTCATGTACACTTCTGATAGAAATCCTATGAATAATGGGACAACTCAAGAAGAAAGGAGTTCTTGAGATTGATACTCTGAATGCCATATTGGCTCAAAATAAAATATTGACTCAGCAAGTCAATATGATTTCTCAGAGTCTGTCTGAAATGCAAGCTGCATCAGGCAGTACTAAGGAGGCTTCCTCTGAAGAAGAAGCCTATGACCCTGAGAATCCTACAATGGTAGAGGTGAATTACATGGGAGAACCCTATGGAAACACCTATAATCCTTCATGGAGAAATCATCCAAATCTCTCATGGAAGGACCAACAGAAGCCTCAACAAGGATTCAACAACAACAATGGTAGAAGAAATAGGTTTAGCAATAGCAAACCTTTTCCATCATCTTCTCAGCAATAGACAGAAAATTCTAAGCAGAACCACTCTGACTAAGCAACTGTAGTCTCTGATCTATCTAAGACTACTCTCAATTTCATGACTGAAGCAAGGTCCTCCATTAGAAATTTGGAGGCACAAGTGGGTTAGCTGAGTAAAAGAATTACTGAAACTCCTCCTAACACTCTCCCAAGCAATACAGAAGAGAATCCCAAGAGAGAGTGCAAGGCCATAAACACGTCCCACATGGCCGAATGCATAGAGGAGGGAAAGGCAGCGATTTCCACTGAGGAAGACCTCAATGGACGTCCACTGGCCTCCAAGGAGTTCCCTAATGAGAAACCAAAGGAATTTGAGGCTCATATAGAGACCATAGAGATTCCACTAAACATACTTCTGCCATTCATGAGCTTTGATGAGTATTCTTCCTCTGAAGAGGATGAAGATATTGCTAAAGAGAAAGTTGCTCAATATCTAGGAGCAATCATGAAACTAAATGCCAAGTTATTTGGTAATGAGACTTGGGAGGTTGAACTTTCATTGCTCATCAATGAACTAAATACCTTGGTAAGGCAGAAATTACCACAGAAGAAACCGGACCCCAGAAAATTCTTAATACCTTGTACCATAGGCACCATGACCTTTGAGAAGGCTCTGTGTGACCTAGGGTCAAGTATGAATCTCATGACCCTCTCTGTAATGGAGAAACTAGGGATCCTTGAGGTGCAAGCTGCAAGAATCTCACTAGAGATGGCAGACAATTCAAGGAAACAGGCTTATGGACTTGTAGAGGATGTCTTGGTAAAGTTTGAAGGCCTTTACATCCCTGCTCACTTCATAATCTTGGACACTGGGAAAACTATGGATGAATCCATTATCCTTGGCAGACCCTTCCTAGCCACAGCAAAAGCTGTGATTGATGTTGACAGAGGAGAGTTGGTCCTTCAAGTGAATGAGGACTACCATGTGTTTAAGGCTCAAGGATCTCCTTCTGTAACCATAGAGAGGAAGCATAAAAAACTTCTCTCAAAGCAGAGTCAAACAGATCCCCCACATTCAAACTCTAAATTTGGTGTTGGAAGGCCATCATCATGCTCTGAGTATTTGTAAGGCTCCATGAGAGCCCATTGTCAAGCTATTGACATTAAAGAAGCGCTTATTGGGAGGCAACCCAATTTTATTCAATTATATCTATTTATTTTCCATTGTTATTTTATATTTTATTTAGGTTGATGATTATGTGAAGTCACAAAAACAACTGAAAAAGCAAAAACAGATTGAAAAATAGCATTAAAAATAGCACACCCTGGAGGAGGAGCTTACTGGCATTTAAACGCCAGTAAGGGTAGCAGAATGGGCGTTGAACACCCAGTCTGGCACCATTCTGGGCGTTTAACGCTAGAAAAGGGCACCAGACTGGCGTTTAACACCAGAAAAGGGCAACAAGCTGGCGTTTAACGCCAGAAAGGGAAGAAAAGTTGGCGTTAAACGCCCGAAATAGGTAGCAACCTGGCGTTTAATGCCAGGATTGGCACTCCAAGGGGCGTTTACATGCCAACATGGTGCAAGGATGACAAATCCTTGACACCTCAGGATCTGTGGACCCCACAGGATCCCTACCTACCTCAACTCTCTCTCTCTCTTCTTCACACCTTTCCATAACACCCTTTTTCCAAATACCCCTTACCAATCACCGCCATTTCTCTTCCCCATCACATCTTCACCAATCACCTCCACCCACTCTTCCCAAAAAACTCCACCAACCTCACAATTCAAATTCAAATACTTTCCCTCCCAAATCCAACCCCTAATACACAAAAACCCCCTCTCTCTCACCCTATAAATACCCCCTTCACCACCTTCATTTTCACACATCATACACACTTCTCTCCAACTTAGCCGAACCTACACCAACCCTCTATCTCCTTCATTTTCTTCTTCTGCTACTCACTTCTTTCTTCTTTTGCTCGAAGATGAGCAAACCTTTTAATTTTGGTGTGGTAAAAGCGTCACTTTTTATTTTTCCATAACTATTTATGGCACCTAAGGCCAGAGAAACCTCTAGAAAGTGAAAAGGGAAGGCAAAAGCTTCCACCTCCGAGTCATGGGAGATGGAGAGATTCATCTCAAAGGTACATCAAGACCACTTCTATGAAGTTGTGGCAAAGAAAAAGGTGATCTCTGAGGTTCCCTTTAAGCTCGAAAATAGTGAATGTCCGGAGATCCGACATGAGATTCGAATAAGTGGTTGGGAAATTCTCACCAACCCCATTCAACAAGTCGGGATCTTAATGGTTCAAGAGTTCTATGCTAATGCATGGATCACCAAAAATCATGATAAAAGTGTGAACCCAGACACAAAGAATTGGCTTACAATGGTCCAGGGAAAATACTTAGATTTCAGTCCAAAAAATGTAAAGTTGGCATTCAACTTGTCAATGATGCAAGGAGATGCACGCCCCTACACTAGAAGGGTCAACTTTGATTAAAGGATGGACCAAGTCCTCATGGACATATGTGTGGAAGGAGCTCAGTGGAAAAGAGATTCCAAAGGCAAGCTGGTTCAACTAAGAAGGCTTGACCTCAAGCCAGTGGCTAGGGGATGGTTGGAGTTCATCCAATGCTCAATCATTTCTGCTAGCAACCGGTCTGAAGTTAATATAGACCGGGCTATCATGATCCATAGCATCATCATTGGAGAGGAAGTAGAAGTTCATGAGGTCATATCTCTAGAACTCTACAAAGTGGCTGACAAAACCTCTATTTTGGCAAGGTTAGCCTTCCCTCATCTAATTTGTCACCTCTGCAATTCAGCTAGAATTGACATAGAGGAAGACATCCTCATTGATGAGGACAAGCCCATCACTAAGAAAAGGATAGAGCAAGCAAAAGATCCCACTCATGGACCTCAACAAGAGCATGAGGAAATTCCTCATCATCAAATCCCTGAGATGCCTCAAGGGATGCACTTCCCTCCACAAAATTATTGGAAGCAAATTAACACCTCCCTAGGAGAATTAAGTTCTATCATGGGACAACTAAGGGTGGAACACCAAGAGCATTCCATCCTCCTTCATGAAATTAGAGAAGACCAAAGAGCCATGAGAGAGGAGCAACAAAGGCAAGGAAGAGACATAGAGGAGCTCAAGCGTTCCATTGGATCTTCAAGAGGAAGAACTAGCCGCCATCACTAAGGTGGACCCGTTCTTTAATCTCCTTGCTCTTATTTTTCTGTTTTTCGAAAATTATGCTTTATGCTCTATCTATGTTTGTGTCTTTATTACATCATCATTAGTGTCTAGGTCTTAAAGCTATGAATGTCCTATGAATTCATCACCTTTCTTAAATGAAAAATGTTTTTAATTGCAAAAGAAAAAGAAATACATGAATTTCAAATTTTAAAGTAGTTTAATTATTTTGATGTGGTGGCAATACTTTTTGTTTTTCTGAATGAATGCTTGAACAGTGCATATTTTTGAATTTGTTGTTTATGAATGTTAAAATGGTTGGCTCTTGAAAGAATAATGAAAAAGGAGAAATGTTATTGATAATCTGAAAAATCATAAAATTGATTATTGAAGCAAGAAAAAGCAGTGAAGAAGCTTGCGAAAGAAAATATATATATATAAAAGAAAAAAAGATAAAAAAGAAAAAGCAAGCAGAAAAAAGCCAATAGCCCTTTAAACCAAAAGGCAAGAGTAAAATAAAAAGGATCCAAGGCTTTGAGCATCAGTGGATAGGAGGGCCTAAAGGAATAAAATCCTGGCCTCAGCGGCTAAAACAAGATGTCCCTAACCATGTGCTTGTAGCGTGAAGGTGTCAAGTGAAAAGCTTGAGACTGAGCGGTTAAAGTTGTGGTCCAAAGCAAAAGAGTTTGCTTAAGAGCTCTGGACACCTCTAATTGGGGACTCTAGCAAAGCTGAGTCACAATCTAAAAAGGTTCACCTAGTTATGTGTCTGTGGCATTTATGTATCCGATGGTAATACTGGAAAACAAAATGCGTAGGGTCACGGCCAAGACTCATAAAGTAACTATGTTCAAGAATCAATATACTGAACTAGGAGAATCAATAACACTATCTGAATTCTGAGTTCCTATAGAAGCCTATCATTCTGAACTCCAAAGGATAAAGTGAGATGCCAAAACTATTCAGAAGAAAAAAGCTACTAGCCCCGCTCATCTAATTAAAACTGATCTTCATAGATATTTTTGGAATTTATTGTATATTCTCATATTTTTATCCTACTTTGTTTTTAGTTGCTTGGGGACAAGCAAAAATTTAAGTTTGGTGTTGTGATGAGTGGAGAATTTATACACTTTTTGAGATTGTTTTTAGGTAGTTTTCATTATCTTTTAGTTACTTTTTATTATATTTTTATTAGTTTTTAAATAAAAATCACATTTCTGGACTTTACTATGAGTTTGTGTATTTTTCTGTGATTTCAGGTATTTTCTAGCTGAAAGTGAGGGACCTGAGCAAAAATCTGATTCAGAGGCTAAAAAAGGACTGCAGATGATGTTGGATTCTGACCTCCCTGCACTCGAAATGGATTTTCTAGAGCTATAGAAGCCCAATTGGTGCACTCTCAATAGTGTTGGAAAGTAGACATCTTGGGCTTTCCAACAATATATAATAGTCCATACTTTGCCCGAGATTTGATAATGCAAACTGGTGTTTAAACGCCAGTTTTCTACCCTATTCTGACGTTAAACGCCAGAACTGGCATAAAAGCTAGAGTTAAACACCCAAACTGGCACCAAAGCTGGAGTTTAACTCCAAGAAAAGTTTCTACATGTGAAAGCTTCAATGGTCAGCCTAAGCACACTCCAAGTGGGCCTGGAAGTGGATTTCTGCATTAATTACTTATTTTTGTAACCGTAGGCTACTAGTTTATTATAAATAGGACCTTTGACTATTGTATTTTCATCTTTGGATCATCTCTGGAACACATTATGTAGTTTTTATATTCTGAGACCTCCATGGGAGGCTGGCCACTCGGCCATGTCTACCCTATTTTCACTTATGTATTTTCAACGGTGGAGTTCTACACCCCATAGATCAAGGTGTGGAGCTCTGCTGTTCTTCATAAATTAATGCAATTACTATTGTTTTTCTATTCAATTCATGCCTACTTCTTCTCTAAGATATCCATTCGTACTTCAACATGATGAATGTGATGAACTAGAGACACTCATCACCATACTCACCTATGAACGCGTGCCTGACAACAACTTCCGTTCTACATGAAAACGAGCTTCAATGCATATCTCATAAGTTTCTAATCTAAGATTAGAACCTTCATGGTAGAGGCTAGAATTATTGGCAGTCATTTCTGAGATCCGAAAAGTCTAAACCTTGTCTGTGGTATTCCGAGTAGGATCTGGGATGGGATGACTGTGACGAGCTTCAAACTCGTGAGTGTTGGGCGTAGTGATAGACGCAAAGGAATCAATGGATCCTATTCCAACATGAGTGAGAACCGACAGATCATTAGCCGTGCGGTGACAGCGCATTTGGACCATTTTCACTGAGAGGACGGATGGTAGCCATTGACAACGGTGATCCCCCAACATATAGCTTGCCATGGAAGGGAGTATGAATGATTGGATGAAGGCAATGGGAAAGCAAAGGTTCAGAAGGAACAAAGCATCTTCATACGCTTATCTAAAATCCCACCAATGAATTACATAAGTGCTTCAATCTTATTTTCTGTTTTAATTTTATTTTAATTATCAAAATCCCATAACCATTTGAATCTTCCTGACTAAGATTTACAAGGATGACCATAGCCTGCTTCAAGCTGACAATCTCTGTGGGATCGACCTTTACTCACGTAAGGTATTACTTGGACGACCCAGTGCACTTGCTGGTCAGCTGCACGGAGTTGTGTGAAAAGTGTATGATCATGATTTCGTGTACCAAAAAGCTATAAAAAATTATATATCATTGTGAAGCCCTGGATGTTATCTTTCTAACGCAACTGGAACTGCCTCATTTGGACCTCTGTAGCTCATTTTATGAACGATTTAGTACAAGAAGGTCAGGCTGGACAGCTTTAGCAGTTCCTTCTGTTTCTTGTATTCCTTCCACTTTTTCATGCTTCCTTTCCATTCTCTAGCCCATTCCTACCCTGTAAACCCTGAAATCACTTAAAAAACATATCACGGCATCAAATGGTAATAAGAGAGGATTAAACAGGGGAAATTTAAGGCCAAAGAAGCATGTTTTCAATCATAGCACAAAATCAACAAAATTGGTTGGGACAATGAGTAGATGTTCATTATTGTAGTTCCTCTCAGCTAGGATGGGAAACATCTGCTCGCAATAATGGTTGGTGAACCGTGTGAAGTCTCGTGCGGGAAAGGCTTTCTCTGCTTCATCAACTTAAATGATCCTCTTCACCCGCTTTGTTGGCGGCTTGACGCTTGTAGATGGTGGTGCCTTAGCCGGAGTTCTCTTGGTTCCCCTCCTTGCCGGTGGCTTTTCAGAAGCTTTCTCCTTTCCCTTTTTAGTGGTCATCCTAAAAAGAAGGAAGAAAGAGAATTAAATTCAAGTATAGAGTACTAATAATTGGAAGGAGGGAAATCCAAGTAATAATGAATGCCAGAGTAATAATGATGTCCTATACATGGTAGCTACAACATGCATGGAAGACATGAAGTCAAATTCATAAAGGAAATTCATAACAAGTAGATGCAGGATGGTTAAAAACATGCAAGTAATAGGCATGAGAAGCATAACTCAAGCATCAATTATTAAATGTACCAATTTAAAGTGCATTTATATGATGACAATTGTGAATGATAATCCAATACATTTGGATTGCAAGTCTGGTGAAACAGAGAGGCATTAAAGTGTGAGAGTAAAACAAAATAGAGTTCAAAATGCCATAAGTGCGTTTTCACAAACACTTGTTGTGCAAGTTAAAATAGGAATGAAAATAATGAATCCAAATGTATATGAGAGCCAAATTTAAATGTCAATTGTCAAATCACTCCTCATAAGATCCACAAGTTCAAGTATAAGAAAGTAACATCCAAATAAAACTCCAACACCAACATAAAAATGCATGAAAAAGAAATCATAAATATCTAAGGTAATATAAAATGGAGAAGAAAGAAAAATAATTAAATGTAATAATTGAAAGATGAATGAAAGAGTAGAGGAGAGGAAAGAAAGAAATCTGAGGTAGAAGATGAAAAAGGGAGGAAGAAAGTAGTAGATAGTAAGAAGGAATAATGAAGAAAGAAGGAAGAAGAAATAAGGGAGAATTAGGATTGAAAAAGAATTAGGATTGGGGGAGGGAATAATTGAAATCTGGCGGCATACCAGTTTAACCATGCGACACATGCGACGCGCGCGCATACCGCACGCGTACACCTGGGTCGCGTAAAATTTAAGCGACATGTAAGCGTCTGGGACGCATACGCGTGACATGGGTTGTGCCAATCACGCGAAGGCAGCCCCGCGCATGCACAACTCTCGGGTTGGAATGCATGAGAGCCAAAAAGACATACGACGCGTGCGCGTCAGGTACGCACACGCGTGGATAGCCACATAGTGAAACTGAGGCGCACGCGTGGCTAAATTTGTGCCTCTAGCACAGTTCCAGCGCGAGGTCAGCACGACTCTCTATTCAGCATAGTATTTTCTATGAGGCTTGACAATCTTCTCCAGTATGCGCTTTATCTCTCTATTAGACACCTCGGCTTGCCCATTGGTCTGGGGATGGTAAGTTGTTGCTACCTTGTGAACAATGCCATGTTTCTTCAGTAGACCTGTTAATCTCCTGTTACAAAAGTGAGTGCCTTGATCACTCACGATTGCTCGTGGTGATCCAAAGCGACAGATAATATTATTTCACACAAAGGAGACAACAGTGTTAGTATCATCAGTACGGGTGGGAATTGCTTCCACCCATTTAGAAACATAATCAACAGCTAACAATATGTATAAGAAACCACTAGAGTTTGGAAATGAACCCTTGAAGTCAATGCCCCAAACATAAAAAATTTCACAGAACAACATAAGTTGTTGGGGCATCTCATCCCTCTTGGATATATTCCTAAACCTTTGGCATGGAGAGCAAGATTTACAGAAGGCAGTAGCATCCTTAAAAAGAGTGGGCCACCAGAATCCACAATCTAAAAGTTTTCTAGCTATTCTTTGAGGACTAAAATGTCCACCACTCTCAGAGGAGTGGCAGGCCTCTAAAATTGACTGGAATTCTGATTGAGGCACACACCTTATAATTATCTGGTCAGCACCATACCTCCATAAATATAGGTCATTCCATATGTAATATTTGGGCTCGCTTTTCAGCTTGTCCTTTTGATGCTTAGTAAAATTGGGAGAGAAGTTATGACTAACTAAATAATTAGCTATAGGTGCTTACCAAGGAACTACCTCAGATATTGCGTGCAAGCTATCCAATCGAAAAGCATCATTGATAGGAATGGAGTCATTCTTAATGTGCTCTAGGCGACTCAAGTGGTCCGCCACTAAATCCTGGGAACCACTCCTATCTTTGTTTTCTAAATCGAATTCTTGCAGCAACAATATCCCACGTATTAACCTTGGTTTGGACTCTTTTTTAGCTAACAAATATTTTAGAGCTGCATGGTCTGAGTATACTACCACCTTAGTACCAAGTAAGTAGGCTCAGAATTTATCCAGAGCAAAAACAATAGCCAGAAGCTCTTTTTCAGTGGTAGTATAATTAGACTGAGCAGCGTCTAAGGTCTTAGAAGCATAAGCAATTATGAAAGGGTCCTTACCTTCGCGCTGAGCCAGCACCGCTCCTACTGCATGGTTGGAGGCGTCACACATAATCTCAAATGGCTGGCTCTAGTCGGGTCCTCTCACAATTGGAGCTTGAGTCAAGGCCATCTTCAGCTTATCAAACGCTTCCATGCAGTCCTCACTCATCTCGAACTCAACATCCTTCTGCAGCAGTCTGGATAAAGACAATGCTACCTTACTGAAGTCCTTGATAAATCTCCGGTAGAAACCTGCATGACCGAGGAACGAACGGACTTTTCTCATGGAAGAGGGGAAAGGTAAACTAGAAATCACATCTACCTTTGCTAGATCTACAGAAATACCAGTATTAAAAACAACATGTCCTAGAACAATACCTTGTTTTACCATAAAATGACATTTCTCAAAATTTAATACAAGGTTTGAACTAACACACCTGTTGATAAACCCCAATTTTGTGGTTTATCTTGTGCTTAATTTGGGGGATTTTATCACCTTTTCTCACATTTATTCAATGAAATAGCATGGTTTTGCAATTCTCCCTTGATTTGTGCTTAAATGTGAAAACATGCTTTTTAGGCCCTAAAATTGGTAATTTTAATTCACTTTAATTCCATTCGATGCCTTGATGTAGTTGTTAAGTGATTTCAGGTTCATAGGGCAAGTATTGGATGGAAGAAGTGAGGAGAAAAGCATGCAAGCGGGAGAACAAATGAAGAAATGAAGGAACCGGAAAGCTGTCAAGCCCGACCTCTTCGCACTCAATCGACCATAACCTGAGCTACAGAGGTCCAAATGAGGCGGTTCTAGTCGTGTTGGAAATCTAACATCTGGGGCTTCAAAATGATATAAAATTTGCCATATGTTATCTCGCGCTGAGGGACACGCACGTGCACTTTGCGCGCGCGTGCCGATTCTGCCATGGCCCACTAAAGTGAATTCGCCCCCAGCGAATTCTGAAGCACTTTGGGCCCAACCCAACTCATTTCTGATGCTATTTCAGCCAAGGATTGAAGGGGAGTCAACACACTTAGTTATAGTTTTAGTTTTCATCATGTTTTAGGTAGAATTCTAGAGAGAGAAGCTCTCTCTTCTCTCTAGAATTTAGGGTAGTTTAGGTTTAATTTTCTTGAATCTCACTTTTAATTCCTGTTTTAATTTAGTTTTCCTTTTTAATTTCTTGTTGTTACATCTCTACTCTTCTAGTTTTACTTGTCATTTCCTTTATTTTGTTACTTTTATGTTGATGAACCCTTGTTGGATCTTGATTTCTTTTAATGCAATTTTATGTTTGATGTTCTTTTATTGTTAATTTGAATTATTGATTTACTTTCCTTGCAAATTGTAGTTGGTAGATTTGAAAACCCAACTTATGTTGGTGATCTAGAGTTGTTAGCTAGTATTGTTTCCATTGACGCTAATCTTTTGCTAGTTTAATTAATAAGTTGGTTAGGACTTTTGGATTGAGATTAGCTAGTCTCGTTAGACTTTCTCCCCATTTGTTGGAGTTGACGTAATGAGATAAATTCTTGTTTATATTTATGACATGATTAATTAGTCTTGTTTGACATTCTCCCGATGTGTGAGTTAACTAAATAAGATGAATTAATCATGCATGACTAGGATAGAAAGCCTATGATCTCAATTCTTGCCATGAATGTCTCTCTTTATTACTTGCTTTCTTTAATTACTTGCTCAATTTACTTTTCTTGTCTTTTTATTTTATTGCCCCTCTAATCAACCAAAACCCCCCCTTACATCCTTCATAGCCAATAATTGACCACTTCATTGCAACTCTTCGTGAGACGACCCAGAGTTTAAATACTTCGGTTAATTTTCATTTGGGGTTTGTTACATGTGACAACCAAAATTTTTGTATGAAAGGATTCTTGATTGGTTTGGAAACTATACTTCACAACGAGACTCCATTCAATTGAGGAAATTCTAAACCACACAAGAGTTCGCTCATCAAAATGGCGCCGTTGCCGGGGAGTTGCAATGGTGTTATGTTATTGGTTATTGTATATATGTGAATATTGTGAATAGCTTGATTTTTGGATTGCTTGTTAGTTTTTGCTAGTTTTAGGACTTTGTTTCATTATTTCTTGTTAGCTCTTATTTTCTTATTTTCACTTTTCACTATGAATTCTCACTTTGGCTATGAGTGTGATTATAACTATGTTGTAGAAAATGAGAACCTCAATGAAGATGTGCATCAAGGATGGGATAACCAAAGGTGGGAGGAGCCATATGCATATGATCAATCCTCATGGCAACAACCTCCACCAATGCATTATGAAGAAGAGCCATTCTATGACGCATGCCAATCCAATGGCTATGGTGAATCCCCTTGTGACTTTCAAGAACCACCACCATATGCCTATGAGCCATACCCTCAACATAGCCCTCAACCATACTCACAAGCCCCTTCTTACCAACTATCTTCATATGACCCTAATCCATATCCATCCTACCAACAACCATATGAGCCACACATATAGCCACCACCATTCCAACATCAACATTTTCAAGAGCCACCACCTCCAATGTATGAAAATTTCCAACCACAAGATGAATACTATTTTCCACCACAACCTCCCAGGGAAGAATATGCATGCCCTCCAATCCAAAAATCATATGATCCTACCCATGATATCCAAGCGGATCAAGAGTCAAGGGATCGTTTCAAGGAGACATTGGATCAATTTCAAGCAACCATGGAGTGTTTTGTGCAACAAATGGAAAGAATGGAAAATATTGAACCACCACAACCCTACCAAGAAGAACCACCTTCCAACTACAATACCCTTCCCTCAAACAATGAACCTTCTCTTCCACCATCACCTCCCGATGAAGCCCCCATGCAAGAATTGAGAGATCTTGAGTCTCACATCTTAAGGCGACACGACGAGGATGAAAAGAAGTTTAAGGAGTTAGGAGCCAAGATGACTATCCTAGTGGAAGTCGTTAGTAATATGGCCTCCTCCCGACTAAGCCTAAGCAACCAAGACACTCCCATTGACGAATGTGGAGAGGTAATTAAGGAGCTTAGTGAGGGAGTGGACTTGAAGCTCCAAGGTGAGGAAGAGGAGTTAAAGCAAGAAACGCAACAAGAGGAGGAGGTAGAGATTATTGAACAAGGGGAAGAAGTGGTTGAAGACTTAAGAGATGCGGAACCACCTTGGGAGTCTAGGATTGAAGAAGACCCCTCCAAGATGATTGAAATTGATGCTAAGGAGGAATGTGCACAACCTCCAAGGCATATCTCTTGTGAAGAATTGGATGGGATAGAGCAAGAATTGAGTCCCCTTGGTGATGAAGATCAAGCATCAAGTCTTAGTGGTGAAGACTCCTTTGAACATGAAGAACCTTCTCCAAAGGAGATGGAAAGCAATGTGGAGGTAAATCTCTCTTGTCCTCCCATTTGTGATTTGAGTAAGGGAAAAGGTTTAGATAAAATTATTGAACAAAGGATTGAAATTAAGAGATCTTGTGAAGAGGTGGAAGTCCTTAGAAAAAGGAGGATGGGAATTGAATACGCCTTGTCAAGACCGTTGGAATCACCTTTGCCTAGGTTGCCATCTACACCCTCATTTGAGTGGGTAAAACCCCTTTCTATTAGCTTTATTATCCCACTCGAATATGGTTTGCTTGAAACGGATGGCCAACTTAGGATGCTTTGTGGGATGAAGTGTAAAAGGAAGATGCTTCGTGGTTGGCGTTGCAAATCAAGGCTCATTATGGTTGATGCATCAAACATGAGATATAAAGGTTGGAGTAGTGCTCATCTAGATGGGTCTAGAAGGATTGTTGGTCACTTTATAGAGAATTCACCTTGCTCACCACCCGGATGGGCTAATAATGAGAGTCAACTTCAAGACAGGTGTGAAAACAAAGTGTGGGATCCCGGATCACACAAGGAAGATCAACTTTGGGGGCCTACGGCTTGGGAAGAACTCCATCAAAGCTTGGAGTTATTAACTTTGAATGATGAAGCACAATGGAAGTCCAAACATTGGTGGATGTTCAAGGATGGATTCAAACACAAGCCACCTTGATAGAAGCTCCCCATAAGTCCAACTTAAGGACAATAAACAAAAGTGCTAGGTAGGAGACAACCCACCATGGTAAACTCTTTCCCTTTTCCTCTTTGTAAATATTGGTAGAATAGGTTTAATTCTTTGTTTTGAATTGCTTAGTTATGTTTAATTGGGAGTTTAGTAGGTTAAATAAGGTTTATTGATGTTTTTGGTAGTTGTTTGGAGGTTTGGAATGCTTGGTTTGGTACAAAAATATAGAAAAATTTTGAAAAACAGAGCACCACCCATGCGCACGCGCACTCCACGCGTATGCGTGAATCAAGCATTTTCAACCATCCACGCGCACGCGCCATGTATGCGTACGCGTGGATTGAATTTTTCCACCCTCCATACATTTTCCCGAGAGTTGTGCCTGGAGTGTGCCAACTTTGTGCCCAAAGGCACGCGCACGCGTACCTTGCGCGGACGCGCCACTCTCGAAATAACCCACCGACGCGCAGACATGCTGTACGCGTCCGCGTTGCTTCCATTTCATCCATCCGCGCTTACGCACACATGACGCGCACGCGTGGATTGCCCTGTTTCACTCACCTTCTTTTCTTCTCCTCTTTCCATTTTTTTCCTTCTTCTCTTCTCTTTCCACCCTTCAATCATCATGCAACACTACCAAGCATCATATAACACCATTTTTTTAGTTAGTTAGTTAGTTTAATTTTTATTTTCCATTATAAGTGTTGGATTACTAATCTTGTTTACTGTTTACTATAGATTGCATATAGATAGGTTGCATGTAGTTAGTTTGCATTGAATAAATGTTGATGTCCCTTTGCTTCTTTCTTGATTTTAGCATGAGGACATGCTTAGTTTAAGTGTGGGGAGATTTGATAAACCCCAATTTTGTGGTTTATCTTGTGCTTAATTTGGGGGATTTTATCACCTTTTCTCACATTTATTCAATGAAATAGCATGGTTTTGCAATTCTCCCTTTATTTGTGCTTAAATGTGAAAACATGATTTTTAGGCCCTAAAATTGGTAATTTTAATTCACTTTAATTTCATTCGATGCCTTGATGTATTTGTTAAGTGATTTCAGGTTCATAGGGCAAGTATTGGATGGAAGAAGTGAGGAGAAAAGCATGCAAGCGGGAGAACAAATGAAGAAATGAAGGAACCGGAAAGCAGTTAAGCCCGACCTCTTCGCACTCAATCGATCATAACTTGAGCTACAGAGGTCCAAATGAGGCGGTTACAGTTGTGTTGGAAAGCTAACATCCGGGGCTTCAAAATGATATAAAATTTGCCATATGTTACTTCGTGCTGATGGGCGCGCACGCGCACTTTGCGCGCGTGCGCCGATTCTGCCATAGCCCACTAAAGTGAATTCGCCCCCAGCGAATTCTGAAGCACTTTGGGCCCAACCCAACTCATTTCTGATGCTATTTCAACCAAGGATTGAAGGGTAGTCAACACACTTAGTCATAGTTTTAGTTTTCATCATGTTTTAGGTAGAATTCTAGAGAGAGAAGCTCTCTCTTCTCTCTAGAATTTAGGGTAGTTTAGGTTTAATTTTCTTGAATCTCACATTTAATTCCTGTTTTAATTTAGTTTTCCTTTTTAATTTCTTGTTGTTACATCTCTACTCTTCTAGTTATACTTGTCATTTCCTTTATTTTGTTACTTTTATGTTGATGAACCCTTGTTGGATCTTGATTTCTTTTAATGCAATTTTATGTTTGAGTTCTTTTATTGTTAATTTGAATTATTGATTTACTTTCCTTGCAAATTGTAGTTGGTAGATTTTACTATTTCTTGCCATTTATTATGCTTTCCTTTTATGCCTTCCAAGTGTTTGATAAAATGCTTGGAAGGATTTTAGAGTAGATTTTGAGCATTCCTGGCTTGGAAAGAGTAATTGGGTAATCTTGAGTCATGAAAACCCAACTTATGTTGGTGATCTAGAGTTGTTAGCTAGTATTGTTTCCATTGACGCTAATCTTTTGCTAGTTTAATTAGTAAGTTGGTTAGGACTTTTGGATTGAGATTAGCTAGTCTCGTTAGACTTTCTTCCCACTTGTTGGAGTTGACGTAATGAGATAAATTCTTGTTTATATTTATGACATGATTAATTAGTCTTGTTTGACATTCTCCCGATGTGTGAGTTAACTAAATAAGATGAATTAATCATGCATGACTAGGATAGAAAGCCTATGATCTCAATTCTTGCCATGAATGTCTCTCTTTATTACTTGCTTTCTTTAATTACTTGCTCAATTTACTTTTCTTGTCTTTTTATTTTATTGCCCCTCTAATCAACCAAAACCCCCCTTACATCCTTCATAACCAATAATTGACCACTTTATTGCAACTCTTCGTGAGACGACCCGGAGTTTAAATACTTCGGTTAATTTTCATTTGGGGTTTGTTACATGTGACAACCAAAATTTTTGTATGAAAGGATTCTTGATTGGTTTTGAAACTATACTTCACAATGAGACTCCATTCAATTGAGGAAATTCTAAACCACACAAGAGTTCGCTCATCACCTGTCTAATACTTTAGCTAAACTATCCAAGCAAAGGTTAAATGAATTACCATACACACTAAAGTCATCCATGAAAACATCCATACAGCTTTCAAGAAGATCTGAGAAAATGCTCATCATGCATCTTTGGAATGTAGCCGGTGCATTACATAAGCCAAAAGGCATCCTCTTGTTTGCATACGTTCCAAAGGGACATGTAAAAGTAGTTTTCTCCTAATCTTCAGGAGCTTTATGAATTTGAAAATAGCCAGGGTAACCATCTAAAAAACAGTAGTGTGATTTACCTGACAGGCAATCAAGCATTTGATCAATGAATGGCAGGGGGTAGTGATCCTTGCGAGTAGCGTGGTTGAGGCGCCTGTAATCAATGCACACCCTCCAGGAGTTCTGCACTCTAGTTGTCAGGAGCTCTCCATGCTCATTCTTCACTGTTGTGACTCTAGACTTCTTGGGCACCACTTGTACTGGGCTAACCCATTCACTATCCGAGATTGGATAGATGATGTCAGCTTCAAGCAACCTGGTCACTTCCTTCTTGACAACCTCTAGAATGGTGGGGTTCAGCCGCCTTTGAG
Organism: Arachis ipaensis; assembly: GCF_000816755.2. Lineage (NCBI taxonomy): Eukaryota > Viridiplantae > Streptophyta > Magnoliopsida > Fabales > Fabaceae > Arachis > Arachis ipaensis. The sequence continues at coordinate 70,078,900 of NC_029794.2, read as the reverse complement.
GTTAACGAACAAGCCTTGCTCCCTCTTCTAAAAATATTCAGTGCTCACAAACTTGAGGGCTGATGCCTACTATATCCGCCAAGCTCCACCCAATTGCTTTCTTGTGTCTTCTCAGTACACTAAGCAGCTACTCCTCTTGTTGGGAAGTGAGTTCCCTTGCAATAATAACTGGGAGCTTCTATTTATCCTCAAGGTAAGCATATTTGAGGTGGGATGGAAGGGGCTTCAACTCCATTTTCTGCTCATGGCTAGGCACTTGATCATCTGGAGCTGGTGATGGTGGCAAGGTGTCTTCATCTTGTTTAGAGGGTTTCCCCATACTTGCACCTTACTTTATGTGCGTCTTTTCTACTTCTTCTTGGTGGACTGTAGCTACAGTTTCATCAATGATGTCGCACTGGAACATGGAGTGATCTTCCAGAGGGTGCTTCATGGCTTCATCCAGGTTGAAGCTCACTGCTCTGTCATCTATTTCAAAAGAGTAAGTTCCTGAGAAGGCATCCAATTTGAACCTTGAAGTCTTCAGAAATAGCCTTCCAAGCAAGATGCATGATGGTCTTCCTGAGTCATTAGGGGGCATCTCTAAGATGTAGAAGTCAATAGGGAATGCGAGCCCCTTAATGCTTACCAGCACGTCCTTAGCAACTCCAACCTCCGAGATTATGCTTTTATCTACCAAAACAAAACGTGCTGTCGACCTTTTTAAGGGAGGGAGCCTTAAAGCATCATATACAGATAATGGCATACTACTCACACATGCACCTAGATCACACATGCAGTCAAAAAATTGTACACCCTCAATAGCAATAGTAACCATGCATGGACCCGGATCACTACATTTTTCGATACAGCACCCATTAAAGCAGAAATAGAGCTACCTAGTGGAATAGTTTCTAAATTATGTAATTTTTTTCTTTATTCATGCATAAATCTTTTAGAAACATAGCATACTTAGGTACCTGGCGAATGGCATCAAAAAGGGGAATGGTTACCTCAACCTTTTTAAAGATCTCCAGCATCTTGGGATCGAGCTCCATCTGCTTTCTGGACTTCCTAGCAAGGTATGGGAAGGGAATAGGAATCGCTTCTCTTGCAACTTCATCTTCCTCTGGTGCTTGGTGCGTAGAAATTGTGATTACACTTTGATTATGTAAAATTCATTGCTCTTTCTTTCCCTGGCAATGGCGCCAAAAAAATATGATGCCAATACCATGGTTCACAACTTCACACAACTAACCAGCAAGTGCACTGGGTCGTCCAAGTAATACCTTACGTGAGTAAGGGTCGAATCCCACGGAGATTGTTGGTATGAAGCAAGCTATGGTCACCTTGTAAATCTCAGTCAGGCAGATATAAAATAGTAATGGGGTTTTCGAAATTAATTAATAAAAGAAGGATAGAAATACTTATGTAAATCATTGGTGAGAATTTCAGATAAGCGTATGGAGATGCAATCGTTCCTCTAAACCTCTGCTTTCCTGCTGTCTTCATCCAATCAGTCTTACTCCTCTCTATGGCTGGCTTTATGTAAGGATGTCACCGGTGCCAATGGCTACTTTCGATCTCTCTCGGGAAAATGGTCCAAATGCTCTGTCGCAGCACGGCTAATCGTCTGGAGGCATCACCCTTGCCGTTGGTTGCATCCTATTTCTCTCTGTGAAAAATGGTCCGATGCACTGTCACTGCATGGCTAATCATCTTGGAGGTTCTCGATCATATTGGAATAGGATTTACTATCCTTTTGCGTTTGTCACTACGCCCAGCACTCGCGAGTTTGGAGTTCGTCACAGTCATTCAATCCCGGAGTCCTACTCGGAATACCACGGACAAGGTTTAGACTTTCCGGACTCTCATGAATGCCGCCATCAATCTAGCTTATACCACGAAGATTCTGATTAAGAGATCTAAGAGATACTCATTCAATCTAATGTAGAACGGAAGTGGTTGTCAGGCACGCGTTCATAGGGAATGATGATGATTGTCACGTTCATCACTTTCAGTTTGAAGTGCGAATGATTATCTTAGAAGCGAAATAAGATGAATTGAATAGAAAACAGTAGTACTTTGCATTAATCTTTGAGGAACAGCAGAGCTCCACACCTTAATCTATGGAGTGTAGAAACTCTACCGTTAAAGATACATAAGTGAAAGGTCCAGGCATGGCCGAATGGCCAGCCCCTTTGATCTAAGAACCAGGCGTCCAAAGATGATCTAAAGATGTCTAATACACTAGTAAAAAGTCCTATTTATAATAAACTAGCTACTAGGGTTTACAGAAGTAAGTAATTGATGCATAAATCCACTTCCGGGACCCACTTGGTGTGTGCTTGGGCTGAGCTTGAAGTCTACATGTGGAGAGGTCTTTCTTGGAGTTGAACGCTAGCTTTTGTGCCATTTTGGACGTTGAACTCCACTTTGCAACTTGTTTCTGGCGCTGGACGCCAGAATTGGGCAGAGAGCTGGCGTTGAACGCCAGTTTGCATCATCTAAACTTAAGCAAAGTATGGACTATTATATATTGCTGGAAAGCCCTGGATGTCTACTTTTCAATACAATTGGAAGCGCGCCATTTTGAGTTCTTTAGCTCCCGAAAATCCATTTTGAGTGCAGGGTGATCAGAATCCAACAGCATCAGCAGTCCTTCTTCAACCTCTGAATCTGATTTTTGCTCAAGTCCCTCAATTTCAGCCAGAAAATACCTGAAATCACAGAAAAACACACAAACTCATAGTAAAGTCCAGATATGTGAATTTAACATAAAAACTAATGAAAACATCCCTAAAAGTAGCCAGATTCTACTAAAAACATACTAAAAACAATGCCAAAAAGCATATAAATTATCCGCTCATCACAACACCAAACTTAAATTGTTGCTTGTCCCCAAGCAACTGAAAATCAAATAGGATAAAAAGAAGAGAATATACTATAAATTCCAAACTATCAATGAAACATAGCTCCAATCAGATGAGCGGGACTTGTAGCTTTTTGCCTCTTGAATAGTTTTGGCATCTCACATTATCCATTGAAGTTCAGAATGATTGGCATCTATAGGAACTCAGAGTTCAGATAGTGTTATTGACTCTCCTAGTTTAGTATGATGATTATTGAACACAGCTATTTTATGAGTCTTGGCCATGGCCCTAAGCACTTTGTTTTCCAGTATTACCACCGGATACATAAGTGCCACAGACACATAATTGGGTGAACCTTTTCAGATTGTGACTCAGCTTTGCTAAAGTCCCTAATTAGAGGTGTCCAGGGTTCTTAAGCACACTCTTTTTTTGCTTTGGACCTTGACTTTAACCGCTCAGTCTCAAGTTTTCACTTGACACCTTCACGCCACAAGTACATGGTAAGGGACAGCTTGGTTTAGCCGCTTAGGCCAGGATTTTATTCCTTTAGGCCCTCCTATCCACTGATGCTCAAAGCCTTGGGATCCTTTTTATTTACCCTTGCCTTTTGGTTTTAAGGGTTATTGGCTTTTTGCTCTTGCCTCTTGGTTTTAAGAGCTTTTGGCTTTTTCTGCTTGCTTTTTCTTTTTTTTTCTTTCGCCTATTTTTTTTTTCTGCAAGCTTTGTTCTTTGCTACTTTTTCTTGCTTCAAGAATCATTTTTATGATTTTTCAGATTATCAAATAACATGTCTCATAGTAATCATTCTTTCAAGAGCCAACATATTTAACATTCTTAAACAACAACTTCAAAAGACATATGCACTGTTCAAGCATACATTCAGAAATCAGGAAGCATTGTCACCACATCAATATAATTAAACTAAGTTCAAGGATAAATTCGAAACTCATGTACTTCTTGTTCTTTTGAATTAAAACAGTTTTCATGTAAGAGAGGTGATGGATTCATAGGACATTCAAAACTTTAAGACAAAGTTACTAACTACTAATGATCATGTAATAAGACACAAACATAGATAAGCACTTTAATATAGAGAAAACGAAAAACAAAGAAAGTAAGAACAAGGAATGAGTCCACCTTAGTGATGGTGGCGTTTCCTTCTTGAGGAACCAATGATGTCCTTGAGATCTTCTATGTCTCTTCCTTGTCTTTGTTGCTCCTCCCTCATTGCTTTTTGATCTTCTCTTATTTCATGAAGGATGATGGAGTGCTCTTGATGTTCCACCCTTAGTTGTCCCATGTTGGAACTTAATTCTCCTAGGGAGGTGTTGATTTGCTCCCAATAGTTTTGTGGAGGAAGATGCATCCCCTGAGGTATCTCAGGGATCTCTTGATTTGCAGCCACATGTTCTACCACTAAGCTATAGACCCTTGAGATGAATCTTTCCATCTCCCATGACTTGGAGGTGGGAGCCTTTGTCTTCCCTTCCCCTTTTCTAGAGGTTTCTCCGGTCTTAGGTGCCATCTATAGTAATGGAAAAATAAAAAGCTTATACTATTACCACACCAAACATAGAATGTTGCTCGCCCTCGAGCAAAAGAAGAGAGAATAGAAGAAGAAGAAAAAGAAATGGAGGAGATGGAGGGATGTGTGTATGGATGTGAGTGGTGTATGGAAAGCAGAAGGGATGATCATGAATGGAGAGAGAGAGGGTGAGGTGGGTGGGGATCCTGTGGGGTCCACAGATCCTGAGATGTTCAAGGATTTACAACCTTGCACCAAATTAGGCATGTAAAATGCCCTTGCACACAACTCTGGGCGTTCAACGCCAGGTTGGTGCCCATTTTGGGCGTTCAACGCCCATTTGTTGCCCATTTATGGCGTTGAACGCTAGAACCATGCTTGTTCTGGGCGTTCAGCGCCCAGATGCTGCCCCTTTTGGGCGTTCAGCGCCCAGATACTGCCCATTTTGGGTGTTCAGTGCCAGAACCATGCTCTGTTCTGGCGTTGAACGCCAGACAGGTGCTTCCTCCAGTGTGTGATTTTTTTTTCTGCTGTTTTTGATTCCGTTTTCAATTTTTATATTTATTTTGTGACTCCACATGATCATGAACCTAAGAAAACATGAAAAACAAAAATAAAATAAACATTGGGTTGCCTCCCAACAAGCGCTTCTTTAATTTCAATAGCTTGACAGTGGGCTCTCATGGAGCCTCACAGATGTGCAGAGCTTTGTTGAGACCTCCCAACACCAAACTTAGAGTTTGGATATGGGGGTTTGACACCAAACTTAGAGTTTGGTTGTGGCCTCCCAACACCAAACTTAGAGTTTGACTGTGGGGGCTTTGGTTGACTCTGCTTTGAGAGAAGCTTTTTATGCTTCCTCTCCATGGATGCAGAGAGAGATCCTTGAGTTGTAAACACAAGGTTGTCCTCATTTATTTGAAGGATCAATTCTCCTCTGTCCACATCAATCACAGCTCTTGCTGTGGCTAGGAAAGGTCTTCCTAGGATGATGGATTCATCCTCTTCCTTTCCAGTATCCAGGACTATGAAATCAGCAGGGATGTAAAGGCCTTCAACCTTTACAAACACATCCTCTACTTGTCCATAAGCCTATTTTCTTGAATTGTCTGCCATCTCTAATGAGATTTTAGCAGCCTGCACCGCATAGATTCCCAGTTTCTCTATTACAGAGAGAGGCATGAGGTTTATTCCTGAACCAAGGTCACACAGAGCCTTAAAGATCATGGTGCCTATGGTACAAGGTATTATGAACTTTCCAGGATCCTGTCTCTTCTGAGGCAATGTCAGTTGATCCAGATCACTTAGTTCATTGGTGAACAAGGGAGGTTCATCTTCCCAAGTTTCAATACCAAATAATTTGGCATTTAGCTTCATGATTGCACCAAGGAACTTGGCAGCTTGCTCTTCAGTAACATCTTCATTCTCTTCAGAAGAGGAATACTCATCAGAGCTCATGAATGGCATAAAGAGGTTCAATGGAATCTCTATAGTCTCTAGATGAGTCTCAGATTCCTTAGGATCCTCAGAGGGAAGCTCCTTATTGATCATTGGACATCCCAGGAGGTCTTCCTCCTTCGGTTTCACGTCCTTCTCCTCTCTTGTGCCCATGTATTTTAACTCTGCTATTGCAGGGTTCTCAGGATCATAAGCTTCTTCCTCAGAAGATGCCTCTTGAGTACTGTTGGTTGCAGCTTGCATTCCATTCAGACTCTGAGAAATCATATTGACTTACTGAGTCAATATTTTATTCTGAGCCAATATGGCATTCAGAGTATCAATTTCAAGAACTCCCTTCTTCATAGGTGTCCCATTATTCACAGGATTCCTCTCAGAGGTGTACATGAACTGGTTATTAGCAACCATGTCAATGAGTTCTTGAGCTTCTGCAGGCATTTTCTTTAGGTGAATGGATCCAATGACATCTTTGATAGCTCAGATACACCATCATAGAATATATCCAGGATGGTCCATTCTGAAAGCATGTCAGAAGGACACTTTTTGGTCAACTGTTTATATCTTTCCCAAGCTTCATAGAGGGATTCACCTTCTTTCTGTCTGAAAGTCTGAACATCCACTCTAAGCTTGCTCAGCTTTTGAGGAGGAAAGAACTTGGCTAAGAAAGCCGTGACCAGCTTATCCCAAGAGTTCAGGCTGTCTTTGGGTTGAGAATCCAACCACACTCTAGCTCTGTCTCTTACAGCAAAAGGGAAAAGCATGAGCCTGTAGACTTCAGGATCTACTCCATTAGTCTTAACAATATCACAGATCTGCAAGAATTCAGTTAAGAACTGAAAAGGATCTTCAGATGGAAGTCCATGAAACTTGCAGTTCTGTTGCATCAGAGAAACTAGCTGAGGTTTCAGCTCAAAATTCTTTGCTCTAATGGTAGGGATGGAGATGCTTCTTCCATGTAAATTGGAATTTGGTGCAGTAAATTCACCAAGCATTCTCCTTGCATTATTATTATTTTCGGCTGCCATCTCCTCTTCCTGTTCGAAAATTTTTGAAAGGTTATCTCTGGATTATTGTAGTTTAGCTTCTCTTAGTTTCCTCTTCAGAGTCCTTTCAGGTTCTGGATCTGCTTCAACAAGAATATTCTTGTCCTTGCTCCTGCTCATATGACAAAGAAGAGGGCACAGAAAAATAATAATAATAATAATAGGGATCCTTTATACCACAGTATAGAGGTTCCTGTGTGAGTGGAAGAAAGGAAGGGGACAACGAATGTAATGTAAGGAAAGAAACACAAGGGTGAGGAGAGCAGAGATGTGAGATGAGGAGATGTTAGTAGATGAATAAATAAATAGAATAAGATGAGAGAGGGAGAATTTCGAAAATAATTTTTGAAAAAGAGTTAGTGATTTTCGAAAATAGTTTTTGAAAAAGGTTAGTAGTTTTTTCGAAAATTAAAATAAAAAATTAAAATAATTAGTTAATTAAAAAAAATTTTTGAAAAAGAGGGAGATATTTTCGAAAATTAGAGAGAGAGAGTTAGTTAGGTAGTTTTGAAAAAGATAAGAAACAAACAAAAAGTTAGTTAGTTAGTTGAAACAAATTTTGAAAATCAATTTTGAAAAGATAAGTTAGGAAGTTAGAAAAGATATTTTGAAATCAAATTTTTGAAAAAGATATGATGAGAAGATATTTTTGAAAAGATATGATAGAAATTAGTTTTTTGAAAAAGATTTGATTTTTAAAATCACAATTAATGGCTTGATTCACAAGAAATCACAAGATATGATTCCAGAACTCAAAGTTTGAATCTTTCTTAACAAGTAAGTAACAAACTTGAAATTTTTGAATCAAAACATTAATTGTTATTGTTATTATCGAAAATTTGATATAAAAATAAGAAAAAGATTTTTGAAAAATATTTTTAGAATTTTCGAAAATAACTAAGAAAAATGGAAAAGATTTGATTTTTGAAAAAGATTTTGAAAAAGATAAGATTTTTAAATTGAAAATTTGATTTGACTCATAAAAACAACTAAATTTTAAAACTTTTTGAAAAAGTCAAATCTAATTTTCAAAATTTTAAGAGAGAAAAAGGGAAAGATATTTTTTTGATTTTTGAATTTTTATGATGAGAGAAAAAAACAAGAAAAATGATGCAATGCATGATTGTTATGGATCAAAACAATAAATGCATGGAAGAATGCTATGAATGTCAAGATGAACACCAAGAACGCTATGAAGAACATGATGAACATCAAGAACATATTTTTGAAAAATTTATATGCAACGAAAACATGCAAGACACCAAACTTAGAATTCTTTAATGCTTAGACACTAAGAATTCAAGAATGCATATGAAAAACACCATACAACACAAAACAAGAAAACATCAAGATCAAACAAGAAGACTTACCAAGAACAACTTGAAGATCATGAAGAACACTATGAATGTATGAATTTTCGAAAAAATGCAAGATGAATATGCAATTGACACCAAACTTATAACATGACTCAAGACTCAAACAAGAAACACAAGAATATATTTTTTTTTATTTTTATGGTTTTATGATTTTTTTTTGTATTTTCTTTTAATTTTTCGAAAATCATTTTGAAAAAATAAAAATAAGGATTCCAAAATTTTTAATATGAATTCCAGGAATCTTATGCTCTTTAGTCTAAAGCTCCAATCAAAGGGTCAGGCATGGCTTAATAGCCAGCCAAGCTTTAGTATGTAACTCAGACATGACACGTCTAACATGCCCTACAATCGTGGCTTTACAGCCAGACATGCTTTATGAAACACTAGAATTCATTCTTAAAAATTCTGAAGAAAAACATATTTTTGAAAACATTTTTATTTTTTTAAAAAAAAATTTTTTTTTTTTGAAAACTTTTTTTCGAAAACAAAGGAGAAATTTTTGAAAGATTTTTGAAAAATTTTTGAAAATAAAACAAAAAGAAAATTACCTAATCTGAGCAACAAGATGAACCGTCAGTTGTTCATCACCCTCCTTTTGCGTCTGTCACTACGCCCAGCACTCGCGAGTTTGGAGTTCGTCACAGTCATTCAATCCCGGAGTCCTACTCGGAATACCACGGACAAAGTTTAGACTTTCCAGACTCTCATGAATGCCGCCATCAATCTAGCTTATACCACGAAGATTCTGATTAAGAGATCTAAGAGATACTCATTCAATCTAATGTAGAACGGAAGTGGTTGTCAGGCACGCATTCATAGGGAATGATGATGATTGTCACGTTAATCACTTTCAGGTTGAAGTGCGAATGAATATCTTAGAAGTGAAATAAGATGAATTGAATAGAAAACAGTAGTACTTTGCATTAATCTTTGAGGAACAGCAAAGCTCCACACCTTAATCTATGGAGTGTAGAAACTCTACCGTTAAAGATACATAAGTGAAAGGTCCAGGCATGGCTGAATGGCCAGCCCCTCTGATCTAAGAACCAGGCATCCAAAGATGATCAAAAGATGTCTAATACACTAGTAAAAAGTCCTATTTATAATAAACTAGCTACTAGGGTTTACAGAAGTAAGTAATTGATGTATAAATCCACTTTCGGGGCCCACTTGGTGTGTGCTTGGGCTGAGCTTGAAGTCTACACGTGGAGAGGTCTTTCTTGGAGTTGAACGCCAGCTTTTGTGCCATTTTGGGCGTTGAACTCCACTTTGCAACTTGTTTCTGGCGCTGGACGCCAGAATTGGGCAGAGAGCTGGCGTTGAATGCCAGTTTTCGTCATCTAAACTTATGAAAAGTATGGACTATTATATATTGCTAGAAAGCCCTGGATGTCCACTTTCCAATGCAATTGGAAGCGTGCCATTTTGAGTTCTGTAGCTCCAGAAAATCCATTTTGAGTGCAGGGAGGTCAGAATCCAACAGCATCAGCAGTCCTTCTTCAACCTCTGAATCTGATTTTTGCTCAAGTCCCTCAATTTCAGCCAGAAAATACCTGAAATCACAGAAAAACACACAAACTCATAGTAAAGTCCAGAAATGTGAATTTAACATAAAAACTAATGAAAACATCCCTAAAAGTAGCCAGATTCTACTAAAAACATACTAAAAACAATGCCAAAAAGCATATAAATTATCCGCTCATCAGTGCTCCATTTCTTGGTTGAGCTGCTTCTTCTTCAACCATGTCTTGTACTACATCTTCCTCTTCAACATCCTCAACCTCAACAATGTCTTCAACTTGAATGTCTTCCTTTGAGCTTGGCTCCTCATGATTCCTTTCTTGCAGTGTGGTTTCGAACCTCAAAGTGATGGCACTGATTCCACCTTTGGGGTTGGGTAAAGGTTGAGAAGGAATTGAACTGGAGCCTGAAGGTTGATTGTTGGGGGTAAATAATGAATCCATCCGGGAGACGAGTGCTTGTAAAATAGTGTTCAGACCGTTTATGGTAGAGTTTAGTGTATTCTGAATGTCTTGTTGTCCTTGCGCAAGAGAGTGAAGTATCTCATCATTAGAAGAGGAAGGGGGTAAGTGATTTGAGAGGTCTGGTGTTGGTTGTTCTGAGATGCTTAGGACTGCCTTAGGTGTGGTGCTCGGTAAGGCTGGCCTTGGTTCTGCTGTTGGTAAGGAAGGTTCTGCTGATACCGATTCTGCTGATTGTTATTGTTGTTCCACCTCTGATTTCCACCGTTGTCTCTACCTCCTCGGTTATAGTTGTCACTCTATCCTTGGCTGGAATTATCCTTCCATCCCTGGCTGGAGTTGTCTCTCCATCCCTGGTTGGAGTTGTCTTGCCAACCATGATTATGGTTCCCACCTTGGTTATAATTGCCGCATTGTTGATAGTATCCTTGATTCGGGCGGTCGTAGAAATTATGGGTAGCTGCCAAGGTGTTGCCTTCTTGTTGGAGCTGCGGACACTCATCAGTGTAATGAGTGTAGCAGACACATATTCCGTACACTCTCTAAGGAACCAACTGTTGACACTGTTGTTGTGGGGGGGCTGAGGTTGTTGTTGATTCAGCTATAGCTGCTTCAGTATGTTGCTCATCTCTCCCAGAGTCTGTGTGAGAGCAGCAGTCTCATTACTAGAGGAAACCTCTGCAATAGCCTTGGGATGGTTGTTCTTGTGCCTGGCATTTTGGGTAGACTCAGCTAGATCGGTGATCAGCTGCCATGCTTCTGTCGCTGTCTTGTACTTCTTCAGAGAGCCATTACTCGCAGCATCTAATGTAGTCTTATCTTGAGGCTTCATGCCTTGTGTGAAGTAGCTAATCAACACGAACTGGTCAATCTTGTGGTGAGGACATGAGTCTAGCAGATTCTTGAAGTGTTCCAAATATTCATAAAGAGTCTCTGATTCACCTTGGATAATGCAGGAAATTTCTTTCCTCAATCTATCTGTAACTTCAGCCGAAAAGTATTTATCCAGGAATTCCCTTATGAGTAGATCCCAATTAGTAACAACTTCTTCAGGTTGAGTGTAGAACCACTCCATTGCTTTCCCCTCAAGAGAAAACAGGAAGGCATATAGCCAAATAGTAGTCTTATCTACGCATGACGCCTAGTAGTTGAGCAGGCTGTTTAAAAATCTCTAAGGTGCTTGATAGGCTCTTGAGTAGGTAAGCCATAAAACATGGGCAGTAAGTTGATTAGCAAAGTCTTCAGTTCAAAATCTGCAGCCAGATTTGGGTCATGATGAGTGGATAATTTATACGCTTTTTGGCATTATTTTTAGTATATTTTTAGTATATTTTAGTTAGTTTTTATTATATTTTTATTAGTTTTTAAATAAAAATCACAATTCTGGACTTTACTATGAGTTTGTGTGTTTTTCTATGATTTCAGGTATTTTCTGGCTGAAATTGAGGGACCTGAGCAAAAATCTGATTCATAGGCTGAAAAAGAACTGCAGATGCTGTTGGATTCTGACCTCCCTGCACTCAAAGTGGATTTTCTGGAGCTATAGAATCCCAATTGGCGCGCTCTGAATTGCGTTGGAAAGTAGACATCCTGGGCTTTCCAGAAATATATAATAGTTCATACTTTGCCCAAGATTTGATGGCCCAAACAGGCGTTCCAAGTCAGCTCAAGAATTCTGGTGTTTAACTCCAAAACTGGCACAAAAGCTGGAGTTAAACGCCCAAACTGGCACAAAAGCTGGCGTTTAACTCCAGGAAAAGTCTCTACACATGGAAGCTTCAATACTCAGCCTAAGCACACACCAAGTGGGCCCAGAAGAAGATTTCTGCATTAATTACTTATTTCTGTAACCCTAGGCTACTAGTTCTCTATAAATAGGACCTTTTACTATTGTATTTGGACACACATCTTTGGACGTTTAGTCCCTAGACCTTGGAGGCTGGCCATTCGGCCATGCTTACACCATTATCACTTTTGTATTTTCAACGGTGGAGTTTCTACACACCATAGATTAAGGTGCGGAGCTCTGCTGTCCTTCATAAATTAATACAAAGTACTATTGTTTTTCTATTCAACTCAAGTCTATTTCTTCTCCAACATATTCATTCGTTCTTCAACTTGATGAATGTGATGATCCGTGACACTCATCATCATTCTCACCTATGAACATGTGCCTGACAACCACCTCTGTTCTACTAGCAATGGCTTGAATGCATATCTCTTGGGTTTTTAATCTAAGATTGGAACCTTCATGGTATACGCTAGAATTATTGGCAGCCATTCCTGAGATCCGAAACGTCTAAACCTTGTCTGTGGTATTCTGAGTAGGATCTGGGAAGGGATGACTGTGACGAGCTTCAAACTAGCGATTTTTTGGGCGTGTGACAGACGCGATTTTTGGAACGTTTTCACTGAGAGGACGGGAAGTAGCCATTGACAACGGTGATGCCCAACATAAAGCTTGCCATGGAAAGGAGTATGAATGATTGGAAGAAGGCAATAGGAAAGCAGAGGTTCAGGAGGAACAAAGCATCTTCATACGCTTATCTGAAATTCCAACCAAAGAATTACATAAGTATCTCTATCTTTATTTTATGTTTTATTCATCTTTTAATTATCAATCCTCCATCACCATTTGAATCTGCCTGACTGAGATTTACAAGATGACCATAGCTTACTTCAAGCCGACAATCTCCGTGGGATCGACCCTTACTCACGTAAGGTATTACTTGGACGACCCAGTGCACTTGCTGGTTAGTTGTGCAGAATTGTGACAAAGTTTGATTCACGTTTAAGAGCTCCAAGTCCTTTTGCGCCATTGTTGATGATCACAATTTCGTGCACCAAGTTTTTGGCGCCGTTGTCGGGAATTGTTTGAGTTTGGACAACTGACGGTTCATCTTGTTGCTTAGATTAGGTACTTTTCTTTTTATTTTTCAGAATTTTTAAGA
>NC_029794.2:70024998-70065707 GCF_000816755.2 Arachis ipaensis | reverse complement strand
GTCTAATCTTTTTAGACTGAAGCTTTAGACTAACATTGCATGATTCCTGGAATTCTTATTAAAAGTTTTGATTCTCTTTATTTTCTTTTCCATGTAAGTTTCGAAAATCACAAAAAAATTTATAAAACCATAAAAACCAAAAATATTTTATGTTTCTTGTTTGAGTCTAGTATCAATTTTTAAGTTTGGTGTCAATTGCATGACTTTCTTCTTCTAGCATTTTTCGAATTTATACATATTGTTCTTCATTGATCTTCAAGTTGTTCTTGATGATTTCATTGCTCTGTTCTTTAAATTCTCTTGTTTTGTGTGTTTTGTTGTTTCTCATATGCATTCTCAATTTGTTAGTGTCTCTTATATGAAAATTTTTTTTAGTTTGGTGTCTTGCATGCATTGTTTATTTGATCTTAGTTGCAATTTTTATTGTTTCTCGTCATTAAAAATCCAAAAATATTTTCAAAATTGTGTCTTTTCAAGTCAATAATACAGAGAATTGAAGATTCAGAACATTCAGTAGAGGAATCAAACAGAAAAAGCTGGGCATTCAAAACGCCTAGTGAAAAAGGAAAACTGGCGTTTAAACGCCAGCAAGGGTACCTGGCTGGGCGTTTAACGCCCAAAAGGGTAGCATTTTGGGAGTTAAACGCCAAAATGGATGCCATTCTGGGCGTTTAACGCTAGGATGACACTAGAGGGAAGATTTTGTTTTTAATTCAAATTTTTTTCAAATCTTCATAATTTTTCAAAATCAAATATTTTTCAAATCATATCTTCTCAATCATATCTCTTCAAAATCAATTTCTTTCCATTTTTTATTATTTTCAAAAATCCTTGTTATAATTAATGATTTACTTCAAAAATTTCTAGTTGTTACTTGCCTATTAAGAAAGGATCAAAAGTTTTAATTCTAGAATCATATCTTCTAATTTCTTGTTAGTCAAGTAAATCAATTTTAATTTTTAAAACTTTCTCTTTTTAGTTTGATTTTCAATCATATCTCTCAATCATATCTTTTCAATCACATCTTTTTCAAAATTAACTCTCAATCATATCTTTTTTATTTATAATTTCAAAATCTTTTTCAAAAATCACTTAATTTCTTTCCCAATCATAATTTTCGAAAATCTCAATCAAATTTTCAAAATTTCTTTTTATTATTTCAAAATCTTTTTAATTTATTTTCGAAAATTCTTCCCCTCTTCTCACATCCTTCTATTTAAAGGACTAACACTCTTCCTCAAGGTGCAATTCGAACTCCCTCCTTCTTTATATGTTCGAATTCTCTTCCATCTACCTCCTCCTTCTATTTTTCTTTTCCTCTGACACCTCAAAGAATCTCTATACTCTGACATAGAGGATTCCCTACTTTCTTGTTCTCTTCTCTTTCATATGAGCAGGAACAAAGATAAAGACATACTTGTTCAAGCTGATCCTGAACCTGAAAGGACCTTGAAGAGAAAGCTAAGAGAAGCTAAAGAACAATTCTCTTTAGAGGGCCTAACAGAGCTTTTCAAGTAAGAAGAAACCATGGCAGCCGAAAACAACAATGCCAACAATGCAAGGAAGGTGCTTGGTGACTTTACTGCACCTACTCCCGACTTCTATGGGAGAAGCATCTCAATCCCTGCCATTGGAGAAAACAACTTTGAGCTTAAGCCTCAATTAGTTTCTCTAGTGCAACAGAATTGCAAGTTTCATGGACATCCATTGGAAGATCCTCATCAGTTCTTAGCTGAATTCTTGCAAATCTGTGACACTGTCAAGACCAATGGGGTTGACCCTGAAGTCTACAGACTCATGCTTTTTCCTTTTGCTGTAAGAGACAGAGCTAGGACATGGTTGGATTCACAACCTAAAGAAAGCCTGAACTCTTGGGAAAAGCTAGTTAATTCCTTCTTGGCAAAGTCCTTTCCACCTCAAAAATTGAGCAAGCTTAGAGTGGAAGTCCAAACCTTCAAACAGAAGGAAGGTGAATCCCTCTTTGAAGCTTGGGAAAGATACAAGCAATTGATCAGAAGGTGTCCTTCTGACATGCTTTCTGAATGGAGCATCATAGGTATCTTCTATGATGGTCTGTCTAAACTATCCAAGATGTCATTGGACAGCTCTGTTGGAGGATCTCTTCATCTGAAGAAAACGCCTGCAGAAGCTCAGGAACTCATTGAAATGGTTGCAAATAACCAATTCATGTACACTTCTGAAAGGAATCCTGTGAATAATGGGACAACTCAGAAGAAAGGAGTTCTTGAGATTGATACTCTGAATGCCATATTGACTCAGAAAAAAATATTGACCCAACAAGTCAATATGATTTCTCAGAGTCTGTCTGAAATGCAAGCAGCAACAGGCAGTACTAAGGAAACTTCCTCTGAAGAAGAAGCTTATGATCCTGAGAACCTAGCAATGGAAGAGGTGAATTACATGGGAGAACCCTATGGAAACACATATAATCCTTCATGGAGAAATCATCCAAATCTCTCATGGAAGGATCAATAGAGACCTCAACAAGGTTTCAACAACAATAATGGTGGAAGAAGCAGGTTTAGCAATAGCAAGCCTTTTCCATCATCTTCTCAGAAACAGACAGAGAATTCTAAGCAAAGCCACTCTGACTTAGCAACTATTGTCTCTGATCTAATCAAAACCACTCAAAGTTTCATGACTGAAACAAGGTCCTCCATTAGAGATTTGGAGGCACAAGTAGGTCAGCTGAGTAAGAAAATTACTAAACTCCCTCCAGTACTCTCCCAAGCAATACAGAAGAGAATCCAAAGAGAAAGTGCAAGGCCATGAACACGTCTCACATGGCCGAACCTGGAAAGGAGGAAGAGGCAGTGATCTCCACTGAGGAAGACCTCAATGGACGTCCACTAGCCTCCATGGAGTTCCCTGATGAGGAACCATGGGAATCTGAGGCTCACACTGAGACTATAGAGATTCCATTGAATTTCCTTCTACCATTCATGAGCTTTGATGAGTATTCTTCCTCTGAAGAGGATGAAGATGCTACTGAAGAGCAAGTTGCTAAGTACCTTGGAGTAATCATGAAGCTAAATGCCAAGTTGTTTGGTAATGAGACTTGGGAGGATGAACCTCCATTGCTCACCAAAGAACTGGATGACTTGACTAGGCAGAAATTACCTCTGAAGAGACAAGACCCTGGAAAATTCTCAATCCCTTGTACCATAGGTACCATGACCTTTGAGAAGGCTCTGTATGACCTAGGGTCAAGTATAAACCTCATGCCTCTCTCTGTAATGGAGAAGTTAGGGATCATTGAGGTACAAGCTGTAAGAATCTCACTAGAGATGGCAGACAATTCAAAGAAACAGGCTTATGGACTTGTAGAGGATGTCTTGGTAAAGGTTGAAGGCCACTACATCCTTGTTGACTTCATAATCCCAGAGACTGGGAAGTGTAAGGATGAATCCATCATCCTTGGCAGACCCTTCCTAGCCACAGCAAAAGCTGTGATTGATGTTGACAGAGGAGAATTGATCCTTCAAGTGAATGGAGACTCCCTTGTGTTTAAAGTTCAAGGATATCCCTCTGTCACCATGGAGAGGAGGCATGAAGAGCTTCTCTTAATACAGAGTCAAACAGAGCCCCCACAGTCAAACTCTAAGTTTGGTGTTGGGAGGCCACAACCAAACTTTAAGTTTGGTGTTGAACCCCCACATTTAAACTCTAAGTTTGGTGTTGGGAGGTTCCAACATTGCTCTAAACATCTGTGAGGCTCCATGAGAGCCACTGTCAAGCTATTGACATTAAAGAAGCGCTTGTTGGGAGGCAACCCAATTTTTACTTATCTATATTAAATTTCTATTTTCTTTTGTTATTTTATGTTTTCTATAGGTTGATGATCATGTGAAGTCACAAAAATAATTGAAAAAGCAAAAACAGAAGGAAAAACAAAATGAAAAACAGAACACCCAGGAGGAGAAACTTACTGGCGTTTAAACGCTAGTGAGGGTAGCAGAATGGGCGTTAAACGGCCAGTCTGGCACCATTTTGGGCATTTAACGCCAGAAATGGGCACCAGACTGGCGTTTAACACCAGGAATGGGCAAGAAGCTAGCGTTAAACGCCAGAAATGGGCAGCAGCCTAGCGTTTAACGCCAGGATTGGCAGCAAGGGACGTTTTGCACGCAACATGGTGCAGGGATGAGAAATCCTTGACACCTCAGGATCTGTGGACCCCACAGGATCCCCAACTACCCCACCTCTCTCTCTCTTCTTCACCCATTCACCAATCACCTCAATATCTCTTTCCCAAAAACCCCTCACCTATCAAATCCCACCATTCTCTTCACCACTCACATCCATCCTCCATAAAACCCCACCTTCCTCACCATTCAAATTCAAACCACATTTCCACCCTAACCCACCCATAATGGCCGAACCATACCCCCTCTCCACTCCTATATAAACCCATCTTCACTCCTTCATTTTCACACAACATACACACTACCCATCCACCATGGCCGAAACACAAAGCCCCCTCCATCTCCTCTATTTCTTCTTCTTCTACTCTCTTCTTTCTTCTTTTGCTCGAGGACGAGCAACCTTCTAAGTTTGGTGTGGTAAAAGCTAAAGCTTTTTTTGTTTTTCCATAACCATTAATGGCACCAAAGGCCGGAGAAACCTCTAGAAAGAGGAAAGGGAAGGCAAAAGCTTCCACCTCTGAGTCATGGGACATGGAGAGATTCCTCTCAAGGGTGCATCAAGACCACTTCTATGAAGTTGTGGCCAAAAAGAAGGTGATCCCCGAGGTCCCTTTTAAGCTCAAAAAGGACGAATATCCGGAGATCCGACATGAGATTCGAAGAAGAGGTTGGGAAGTTCTCACCAACCCCATTCAACAATTTGGAATCTTAATGGTTCAAGAGTTCTATGCCAATGCATGGATCACCAAGAACCATGATCAAAGTGTGAACTCGGTTCCTAAGAATTGGCTTACAATGGTCCGGGGGAAATACTTAGATTTTAGTCTGGAAAATGTAAGGTTGGCATTCAACTTGCCCATGATGCAAGGAGATGCACACCCATACACTAGAAGGGTCAACTTTGATCAAAGGTTGGACCAAGTCCTCATGGACATATGTGTAGAAGGCGTTCAATGGAAGAGAGATTCAAGAGGGAAGCCAGTTCAACTAAGAAGGCATAACCTCAAGCCCGTGGCAAGGGGATGGTTGGAGTTCATCCAACACTCAATCATTCCTACTAGCAACCGATCTGAAGTTACTATAGACCGGGCTATCATGATTCATAGCATCATGATTAGAGAGGAAGTAGAAGTTCATGATGTTATATCCCAAGAACTCTACAAGGTGGCACACAAGTCCTCTACTATGGAAAAGTTAGCCTTCCCTCATCTCATTTGTCACCTCTGCAATTCAGCTGGAATTGACATAGAGGAAGACATCCTCATTGATGAGGACAAGCCCATTGATGAGCGGATATTTTATACGCTTTTCGGGGTTAATTTCATATAGTTTTTAGTATGTTTTAGTTAGTTTTTAGTTTATTTTCATTAGTTTCTAGGAAAAATTCATATTTCTGGACTTTACTATGAGTTTGTGTGTTTTTCTGTAATTTTAGGTATTTTCTGGCTGAAATTGAGGGAGCTGAGCAAAAATTTGATTCAGGCTGAAAAAGGACTGCTGATGTTGTTGGATCCTGACCTCTCTGCACTCGGAATGAAATTTCTGGAGCTAGAGGAGTCCAATTGAAGCGCTTCCAATTGCGTTGGAAAGTAGACATCCAGGGCTTTCCAGCAATATATAATAGTCTATACTTTGCTCAAGGATAGACGATGTAAACTGGCGTTCAACGCCAGTTCCATGTTGCTGTCTGGCATCCAGCGCCAGAAACACGTTACAAGTTGGAGTTCAACGCCATAATTACGTTACAGCTTGGCGTTGAACGCCCAAAACAGCCTAGGCACGTGAGAAGCTTTAGTCTCAGCCCCAGCACACACCAAGTGGGTCCCAGAAGTGGATTTCTGCACTATCTATCATAGTTTACTCATTTTCTGCAAACCTAGGTTACTAGTTTAGTATTTAAACAACTTTTAGAAATTTATTTTGTATCTCATGACATTTTTAGATCTGAACTTTATAATCTCTGACGGCATGAGTCTCTAAACTCCATTGTTGGGGGTGAGGAGCTCTGCTGTGTCCTGATGAATTAATGCAAGTATTTCTGTTTTCTATTCAAACATGTGTGTTCCTATCCAAGATATCCATTCGCACTTCAACATGAATGTGATGAATGTGACAATCATCATCATTCCCCCACGAACGCGTGCCTGACAATCACTTCCGTTCACCGTAGAATGAATGAATATCTCTTGGATCTTCGTGGTATAAGCTAGATTGATGGCAGCATTCAAAAGAATCCGAAAAGTCTAAACCTTGTCTGTGGTATTCCGAGTAGGATTCAGGGATTGAATGACAGTGACAAGCTTCAAACTCACGAGTGATGGGCGTAGTGACAGACGCAAAAGGATAGTAAATCCTATTCCAGTACGATCGAGAACCTGCAGATGATTAGCCGTGCGGTGACAGCGCACCTGGACCCTTTTCACTGGAAGGATGGATGGTAGCCATTGACAACAGTGATCCACCAACACACAACTTGCCATAGGAGGACGTGCGTGCGTGAATCAGAAACAGAGGAAAGCATAATTTCAGAAGATAAAGCATCTCCAAAACTCCAACATATTCTCCATCATTGCATACAAGTATAATTTGTGTTCTGCCCTTTTATTCCTTGCAATCAAATTTGATAAGTGAATTATTTTATTGTTTTCCTGACTAAGAGTTACAAGATAACCATAGTTTGCTTCAAGCCAACAATCCCCGTGGGATCGACCCTTACTCACGTAAGGTATTACTTGGACGACCTAGTGCACTTGCTGGTTAGTTGTGCGAATTTGTGAAGAATTGTGATTTCCAATTTCGTGCACCAAGTTTTTGGCGCCGTTGCCGGGGATTGTTCGTGCTTGGACAACTGACGATTTATTTTTTTGCTTAGATTAGGAAAAATTTTTTCTTTTTGGTTTAGAGTCTCTTATTATTGTTTTTGGTTAAAATTTTAGAATCCTTATTTTCTCTTTCAAAAATTTTTTTTCGAAAATTATATTTTTTTATTGAATTTTTCTTGTTTGATCTTTAGTTTTTCTTGTTTTGTGATTTTTCTTGTTTTTCTTGTGCCTTTTCAAAACATTAGTTTTCAAAAAAAATATTTTTTTTTATTCTTAGTTATTTAAAAATACTTCTTCAAAACAAGTTTTACATTTATAACTCAGTTGGCTAGAGCGTTAGTCTGTGTTCTTGGTAATTGGGTCAGAATCTTTTATATTCTTTTCAAAATCTTCTTTTTCAAAAATAATTTTTCTATTAAATCTTGTGCCAAACTTTAAGTTTGGTGTTTTCTTGTTGATTTTTCTTTGTTTTTCAAAAATATTAGTTTGGTTTTCTAAAAATTTTAAGTTTGGTGTTCCTTCTTCATGTTCTTGTTGTTCTTGTGAGTCTTCAAGGTGTTCTTGAGTTTTTCTTGTGTCTTGATCTTAAAATTTTTAAGTTTGGTGTTCCTTGGTGTTTTCCCTCCAAAATTTTCGAAAACAAGGAGCATTAGATCTAAAAATTTTAAATCTTGTGCTATCTTATTGTTTTTCTCTCTCCTCTTTAAATTCAAAAATATCTTTTCTCTCTATTTTAAAGCAAATTTTCGAAATTTACCTTTAAAATTCAGATTTTTATTTCAAAATTTAAAACCTTTTTCAAAACTTCCTAACCACTTTCTCTCTCCTCATTTTTTCGAAAATCTTCACCCATTTTTATTTATTTTATTTTAATTTATTTTATTTTTGAAATAAATAAATAAAAATAATTTTTTTTTATTTTATCATCTCCCTTTCTCCATCATGGATCTAAGTGGAAATGAACAGTCCAGAAGGACTCTGGGGTCATATGCTAACCCCTCTACTGCTTCAAATGGGAGTAGTATCTGCATAACCTCCATTGGAGTCAGTAGCTTTGAGTTGAATCCTCAGCTCATTATCATGGTGCAGCAAAGCTGCTAGTATTTCGGTCTTCCACAAAAAGAACCTACAGAGTTTCTGGCACAGTTTTTACAAATTGCTGACACAGTACATGATAAGGAAGTAGATCAAGATGTCTACAGATTAAGATTATTACTGTTTCCATTTGCTGTAAAAGACCAAGCCAAGAGGTGGTTAAATAACCAACCTAAGGCTAGCATAAGGAATCGAAACAGCTGACAGAAAAATTCCTGAATCAATACTTTCCTCCAAAACGGATGACACAGCTAAGGCTGGACATCCAAGGTTTTAAACAAGGAGATAATGAATCTCTTTATGATGCCTGGGAGAGATACAGAGAGATGCTACGAAAATGCCCCTCTGAAATGTTTTCAGAGTGGGTTCAGTTAGAAATCTTCTATTATGGGCTTACAGAAAGAGCTCAGATCTTTCTAGATTACTCAGCTGGTGGATCTATCCACATGAGAAAGACAATTGAAGAAGCTCAAGAGCTCGTTGATACAGTTGCCAGAAATCAGCATCTGTACCTAAGCAGTGACCCTTCCATGAAAGAAGAGGTTAAAACAGTAACTGCTGAACTCAGTCCTGTAGAACAAGCTGCTGAATTTAATCAGCAATTGGACTTTCTAACACAACAGTTAGCCGAATTCAAAGATAGACTACAAGAGACAAGGATGGCTAATATAAATATGGAAGAACAATTTATGCAAACAAAACAGCAGCTGTCAAAACAAATAACAGAAGAATGCCAAGCAGTTCAATTAAGAAGTGGGAAAACATTAAATACCCCACCTCAAGGCAGCAGGAAGCCAAGGAATGAGAAAACCACCCAAAATCCATCTGAGGATAGTATGAGCCCAGGAAATAATTCTGGCGTTAAAACGCCAGAAATTGGGTGGAAGGCTGGCGATGAACGCCCATACCAGGCTCAGGACTAGCGTTCAACGCCAGAAATAAGCAAGGAACTGGCATTGAACGCCCAAAAGAAGCACAGTTCTGGCGTTCAGACGCCAGGAACAGATGAGGAATTAGCGTCTAACATCACTCCAGCTTCTAACTCTGCACTCAAATGCCAGAGAGGGATCAGACACACACAAGTGCTGATGACAACCCCTCTAAAAAGGCTTCTTCAACTATTTCTGTAGGAAATAAACCTACAGCAACCAAGGTTGAGGAATATAAAGCCAAGATACCTTATCCTCAAAAACTCCACCAAGAGGAGCAGGATAAGCAATTTGCTCGCTTTGCAGATTATCTCAGGACTCTTGAAATTAAGATTCCATTTGCAGAAGCACTTGAGCAAATACCTTCTTATGCCAAGTTCATGAAAGAGATCTTGAGTCATAAGAAGGATTGGAGAGAAACTGAAAGAGTTCTCCTCACTGAAGAATGCAGTGCAGTCATTCTGAAAAGCTTTCTTGAAAAGCTTAAAGATCCCGGAAGCTTTCTAATACCATGCACATTAGAGGGAAATTGCACCAGGACAGCTTTATGCGATCTTGGAGCAAGCATCAACCTAATACCTGCATCCACTATCAGAAAGCTTAGTTTAACTGAAGAAGTTAAAGCAACCCGGATATGTCTCTTATGTGTGGAAAACGATCCGACACAAAACTCACCGGCAAGTGTACCGAGTCGCATCAAGTAATAATAACTCACATGAGTGAGGTCGATCCCACAGGGATTGAAGGATTGAGCAATTTTAGCTTAGTGGTTGATTTAGTCAAGCAGATCAAGAGTTGGTTGAGTGATTTATGATTAACAGAAATTAAATTGCATGAAAAGTAAAGGGAGAGGGGTAAATTGCAGGAAATTAAAGAGAACAGAAAATAAAAGTGCTGAATCTTAAAGAACAAGAAATTAAATGGCAGAAACTTAGAACGTAAGAAATGTAAATTGCAGAATCTTAGAATGCAAGAAATGTAAATTGCAGAATCTTAGAATGCAAGAAATGTAAATGGCTTGAATTGTAAATGGATCAGGGATGTGGGATTGCCAAAATTAAACAAGAGAGCAGTAAATCTCAACAAACAGAAACGTAGAAGATGGATCTAATTGAACCGGATCTTAAATGCAAATGAAAATAAACTTGGTGTAGCAATGTAACAAGGAAATTGAAATTGAAAGATGTAGATCTCAGGACTCAAGAGACTAGATAACCAAGTCTAGATCTCACTGCCTTCTTAGATCCAAATTTAGAATTCAATTGCAAGAGATTAAAAATCAAAACAGAAGAAAACTTGGATTCAAATCTCAATTCTCCAATGGTGCAGTGAAAGAAACAAAAAGAGATCTCAAGGTGAGATTGAGACAGAATTTCCTCAATTCTTCAACACCCAAGACTCTAAATCTCCAAATAGCTCAAAACCCAAAGGTTCTCTACTGTGAATACTATGAAAACTCTTAAAGAAAACTCTAAACGAGAAAGCTCCCTAAAACTTCAAATCCTAAGCTATTTATACACTTTATTCAAATGATCATTAAGCCTTGAATTGGGCCTTTAGTCTTGATGGAATTGGGTTGATAGTGGCCTCTGTTGATTGCTCTTGGTGTTGGGAAGAAATCCATTAGTGAACCGGGCCATGAACCATTCACGTTTGAGTCAACGTTTGAGGCAAACGTTGACTCAAACGTCATTTGTGTAAACTTATGCAGCTAGGCCAAGATGCTGTCATCCACGTTTGGCTCAATGTTTGAGGTCAAATGTGAGCTCAAACGTGGATCTCCCCATGCTCTCTTTTTGGCCAACGTTTGGCCCAACGTTTGAGGCAAACGTTGGCGCAAACGTGGCTCAATTAACTCACAAATCATGGACTCTTCTTCATGCTAAAATGGCGCCAACGTTTGACCTCACGTTTGAGGCAAACGTTGGCGCAAACGTTGGCTTGCTTCAGGGGTGCTTTTGCTTGCTCTTCCTTGCCAAAATGTAGCCAACGTTTGACCTGACGTTTGAGGCAAACGTTGGGTCAAACTTTGCCATGCCCAGGAGTGCTCTTCCTTGCTCATATGTGGCCAACGTTTGACCTCACGTTTGAGGCAAACGTTGGCTCAAACGTTGCCATCCCTTGCTCCTTCTTCAGCCAACGTTTGCCTCAACGTTTGAGGCAAACGTTGGTGCAAACGTTGGCTCTTCTCCAGGGTGTTCTTCATCTGCTTCTCACATTTGAGTTAACGTTTGAGGCAAACGTTAGCTCAAACGTGAATCCCTCTTTTCAAGCCATTCTTGCAACCTTATTCCACGCTTTATTCCACCTATCATCAACCAACATTTGCATCAAAGCTATGCTCTAATCATGAGAGTTATTCTTTTTCTTGTCATATAAGTAATTATGGCATAAAACTCATGAAAATGCATCAATTCATCCATAGTTAATTGAATCTAAGGAAACATGAAATTCCACCCAATTGACTTACTTGTGGCTTAAGAAAGTGCATAAAACTAAATGAAAACAAAGGAAAAAGACTAGTGAAACTAGGCTAAGATGACTTGTCATCAGTCTCCAACTTGCTGATGGCTCCATTAAATACCCATCAGGCGTGATTGAGGACATGATTGTTAGGGTTGGGCCATTTACCTTTCCCACTGACTTCATAGTGCTGGAGATTGGGGCATGCAGGATTCTATAGGAGGTTTATAAAGGATTTTTCAAAAATTGCAAAACCTCTAAGCAACCTGCTATCTGCTGACACGCCATTTGTGTTTGACACAGAGTGTCTGCAGGCATTTGAAACTCTGAAAGCTAAGCTGGTCACAACACCAGTTATCTCTGCACCAGACTGGACATTACCGTTCGAATTAATGTGTGATGCCATTGATCACGCCATTGGTGCAGTACTGGGGCAGAGGCATGACAAGCTTCTGCATGTCATTTATTATGCTAGCCGTGTTTTGAATGATGCCTAGAAAAATTACACAACCACAGAAAAAGAATTGCTTGTAGTGGTTTATGCCATTGACAAGTTTAGATCATATTTGTAGGATCAAAAGTGATTGTGTACACAGATCATGCTGCTCTTAAATATCTACTCACAAAGCAGGATTCAAAACCCAGACTCATAAGATGGGTGTTGCTTCTGCAAGAGTTCGATATAGAAATAAGAGACAGAAAAGGGACAGAGAACCAAGTGGCTGACCATCTGTCCCGGATAGAACCAATGGAAGGAGCGTCCTCTCCCTCTATTGAGATCTCTGAAACTTTTCTGGATGAGCATTTGTTTGCCATTCAGGAATTACCATGGTTTGCAGATATTGCAAACTACAAAGCTGCAAGGTTCATTCCCAAGGAGTACAGCAGGCAACAAAAGAAAAAATTAATTACTGATGCAAAGTACTACTTGTGGGATGAACCCTATCTCTTTAAGAGATGTGCAGACGGCATAATCCGTAGGTGTGTGCCTAAGGAAGAAGCACAAAGGATCTTATGGCATTGCCATGGGTCACAATATGGAGGTCATTTCGGAGGTGAGCGAATAGCCACCAAGGTCCTCTAATGTGGTTTCTACTGGCCTACACTCCACAGAGATTCCAGAGAGTTTGTACGTAACTATGACAGTTGCCAGAGAGCTAGTAATTTGCCTCATAGTTACGCCATGCCTCAACAAGGAATCTTGGAGATTGAGTTGTTTGACGTATGGAAAATTAATTTCATGGGGCCTTTCCCACCATCATACTCAAACACTTATATTCTGGTGGCAGTTGACTATGTATCAAAATGGGTAGAGGCCATTGCCACATCCACCAATGATACTAAAACAATACTAAAGTTCCTTCAGAAACATATATTCAGTAGATTTGGTGTTCCTAGGGTACTAATCAGTGATGGGGGCACTCACTTCTGCAACAAACAACTTTACTCTGCCAAGGTCCGATATGGGATTCGCCATAAGGTGGCAACTCCATATCATCCACAGACAAATGGACAAGCTGAAGTCTCTAACAGAGAACTAAAAAGAATCCTAGAACGGACTGTGAATACCCATAGAAAGGATTGGGCACGAAGCTTGGATGATGCTCTATGGGCTTACAGAACAGCATTCAAGACTCCTATAGGGACCTCTCCATACCAACTTGTGTATGGTAAGGCTTGTCACCTGCCCGTGGAACTGGAACATAAGGCCTACTGGGCAACCAGATTCCTTAACTTTGATGCCAAATTAGCTGGAGAGAAAAGATTCCTTAACCAGATTCTATCTTATCTTCCTCCCTATTTTCGCAAACCCCCCCTCCCTTTTAAAAACCCATTCGGCCTTCTTCCTCTCATCCACCATTCTACACTAGCTCTCCTTCTATCCCTTTCCTTACTTTTCTTTTGCTCGAGGACAAGCAAACCTCTATGTTTGGTGTGTTCATCCATGATCACTAAACCATACCCACTAAGATCATGGCTCCTAAAGGAAAATAAACCACTCCAAGAGGCAAGAAAGAGAGTATTCCAAAACCACTTTGGAATCAAGGGAGGTTCTTAACCAAAGAACATTCAGACCATTACTACAAAATAATGGGTCTAAGATCTGTGATCCCGGAAGTCAAGTTTGATCTGAAAAAAGATGAATATCCGGAGATCCAAGAGTAGATTCGAAACAGGAACTGGGAAGTCCTAGCTAATCCTGAAACGAAAGTGGGAAGGAATATGGTTCAAGAATTCTACGCTAATCTGTGGCAAACAGACAGGCAAAGAATATCTGGAGCTGCCCTCTATGACTACAGGACTGTGGTTAGAGGAAATATTGTTCACATCCACCCTGACAAAATCAGGGAGATCTTTAAGCTACCTCAGCTGAAAGATGACCCAGACTCCTTCAATAGGAGAATGATGAGAACAAAGAAGGGCCTGGATAAGATTCTAGAGGATATATGCATCCCTGGAGCCAGGTGGACCACCAGCACGAAGGGTGCCCCAAGTCAACTCAAGAGAGAAGATCTCAAACAAGTCGCCAGAGGATGGCTGGACTTCATTGGGCGTTCTATATTGCCCACCAGCAACCGTTCTGAAGTCAATATTAGAAGAGCAGTGATGATCCATTGCATTATGTTGGGAAAAGAAGTAGAAGTTCATCAACTGATCCCATCTGAATTCTACATACTTGACAACGAGAACTCCAAGGATGCCAGGTTGGCTTATCCAAGCCTAATCTCTATGCTCTGCAAAGATGCTGGAGTAAAGATGGGAATAACAGAGTATATCTCAGTGGAGCAACCAATCACCAAATTCACAATGGAAAAACAACAAATGCAGGATGACCCCATCAAGAGGAGGGCGCAAGAATTCCTACCAGAACTCCCTCAATTTGAATACTGGGAGCATCTTGAGGCATCTGTCACTAAGTTGCAAGAAACCATGGACCAATCGAAGGAAGAACAGCAAAATCAAAACAGCATGCTTTGCAAACTGCTCAGAGAGCAAGAGGTGCAAAGGCGTGAATTAAGAGAACTAAAGCGTCAGAAACTATCTCTTGAAGGGCCAAGCACCCCACAGACTAAAGAGGCATCCGCTTCCCAAAGTCAAGGTTGTTGAGTTCTTATCTTAACCTTAACCCTGTGATAACTTTTTTTCTATTATTTGAGTTTCACCTTAGGAGTCATATAATGGCAATTAGTATTTATATTTTGATTTTATCCCCAATTAAGCTATAATTTATTTTTCTCATCATCATTAAAAATGAATAAAATAGAAGATTTTCTTTAGAACAAGGAGGCAATAATTTTTGAGTTTTTAATAAAACAAATTCTAATTGTTTACATGTGGTGGCAATGCTTTCTGCCTTCTGAATGAATGCTTGAACAATGCATATGTCTTTGGAATTTGATGTTCTTGAATGTTAAACATGTTGGCTCTTGAAAGAATGATAAACATGAGACATGTTATTGGTAATCTGAAAAATCATAAAAAATGATTCTTGAAGTAAGAAAAAGCAATGAATACAAAGCTTGCAAAAAAAAAAAAAAAGAGAAGCAAGATAACCCATAAAACCAAATGGCAAGGGTAATAAAAAGGATCCAAAGCTTTGAGCATCAGTGGATAGGAGGGCCTAAGGAAGAGTGTGCTTAAGAACCCTAGACAAAGTTATGTGTCTGTGGCACTTATGTATCCGGTGGTAATACTGGAAAACAAAGTGCTTAGGGCCACGGCCAAGACTCATAAAAGTAGCTGTGTTCAAGAATCAACATACTGAACTAGGAGAATGAATAACACTATCTGAATTTTGAGTTCCTATAGATGCCAATCATTCTGAGCTTCAATGGAGAAAGTGAGATGCCAAAACTGTTCGGAAGCAAAAAGCTACTAGCCCCGCTCATTTAATTAGAATCTGAGCTTCACTCAAAAACTCTGAGATATTATTGTTTCTTGACTCATTTGTATTCTATTTTATTTATCTAGTTGCTTGAGGACAAACAACAGTTTAAGTTTGGTGTTGTGATGAGCGGATATTTTATACGCTTTTTGGGGTTAATTTCATATAGTTTTTAGTATGTTTTAGTTAGTTTTTAGTTTATTTTCATTAGTTTCTAGGCAAAATTCATATTTCTGGACTTTACTATGAGTTTGTGTATTTTTCTGTAATTTTAGGTATTTTCTGGCGGAAATTGAGGGAGCTGAGCAAAAATCTGATTCAAGATGAAAAAGGACTGCTGATGCTGTTAGATCCTGACCTCTCTGTACTCGGAATGAACTATCTGGAGCTATAGGAGTCCAATTGATGCGCTTCCAATTGCATTGGAAATTAGACATCCAGGGCTTTCCAGCAATATATAATGATTTATTCTTTGCTCAAGGATAGAAGATGTAAACTGGCGTTCAACGCCAGTTCTATGTTGCTGTCTGGCGTCCAGCGCCAGAAACACGTTACAGCCTGGCGTTGAACGCCCTAAACAGCCCAAACACGTGAGAAGCTTTAGTCTCAGCCCCAGCACACACCAAGTGGGCCCCAGAAGTGGATTTCTGCACTATCTATCATAGTTTACTCATTTTCTGCAAACCTAGGTTACTAGTTTAGTATTTAAACAACTTTTAGAGATTTATTTTGTATCTCATGACATTTTTAGATCTGAACTTTGTAATCTCTGACGGCATAAGTCTCTAAACTCCATTGTTGGGGGTGAGGAGCTCTGCTGTGTCCTGATGAATTAATGCAAGTATTTCTGTTTTCTATTCAAACATGTGTGTTCCTATCTAAGATATCCATTCGCACTTCAACATGAATGTGATGAACGTGACAATCATCATCATTCCCCCACGAACGCGTGCCTGACAATCACTTCTGTTCGCCGTAGAATGAATGAATATCTCTTGGATCTCTTAATCAGAATCTTCGTGGTATAAGCTAGATTGATGGCAGCATTCAAGAGAATCCGGAAAGTCTAAACCTTGTCTGTGGTATTCCGAGTAGGATTTAGGGATTGAATGACTGTGACAAGCTTCAAACTCGCGAGTGCTGGGCGTAGTGACAGACGCAAAAGGATAGTAAATCCTATTCCAGTACGATCGAGAACCTGCAGATGATTAGCCGTGCGGTGACAGCGCACCTGGACCCTTTTCACTGGAAGGATGGATGGTAGCCATTGACAACGGTGATCCACCAACACACAGTTTGCCATAGGAGGACGTGCGTGCGTGAATTAGAAACAGAGGAAAGCAGAATTTCAGAAGACAAAGCATCTCCAAAACTCCAACATATTCTCCATCATTGCATACAAGTATAATTTGTGTTCTGCCCTTTTATTCCTTGCAATCAAATTTGATAAGTGAATTATTTTATTATTTTTCTGACTAAGAGTTACAAGATAACGATAGATTGCTTCAAGCCAATAATCCCCGTGGGATCGACCCTTACTCACGTAAGGTATTACTTGGACGACCCAGTGCTCTTGCTGGTTAGTTGTGCAAATTTGTGAAGAATTGTTATTTCCAATTTCGTGCACCACCCATCACTAAGAAAAGGATGGAGCAAGTGAGAGAACCTCACCAAGAGCATGAGGAAACTCCTCATCATGAAATCCCTGAGATGCCTCAAGGGATGCATTTTTCTCCATAAAACTATTGGGAGCAAATCAACACCTCCCTAGGAGAATTAAGTTCCAACATGGGACAACTAAGGGTGGAGCACCAAGAGCATTTCATCCTCCTCCATGAAATTAGAGAAGATGAAAGAACCATGAGAGAGGAACAACAAAGGCAAGGAAGAGACATTGAGGAGCTCAAGCCGCCATCACTAAGGTGGACCCGTTCTTTAATTTCCTTGTTCTTTATTTTCTGTTTTTCGAAAATTGTGCTTTATGTTTGTTTATGTTTGTGTCTTTATTACATGATCATTAGTGTCTAAATGTCTATGCCTCAAAGCTATAAAAATGAATCCATCACCTTTCTTAAATGAAAAATGTTTTTAATTGAAAAAGAAAAAGAAGTGCATGAATTTCAAATTTTAAAACAGTTTAATTATTTTGATGTGGTGGCAATACTATTTTTCTTCTGAATGAATGCTTGAACAGTGCATATTTTTGAATTTGATTGTTTATGAATGTTAAAATTGTTGGCTCTTGAAAGAATGATGGAAAAGGAGAAATGTTATCTGATGATCTGAAAAATCAGAAAATTGATTCTTGAAGCAAGAAAAAGCAGTGAAAAGCTTGCAGAAAAAAAGCGGCGAGAAAAAAAAGAAGAAGAAGAGAAAAGAAAAAGAAAAAGAAAAGTAAAGAAAAGCAAGTAGAAAAAGCCAATACCCCTTTAAACCAAAAGGCAAGGTTGATAAAAAGGATCCAAGGATTTGAGCATCAGTGGATAGGAGGGCCCACAGGAATGAAATCCTGGCCTAAGTGGCTAAACCAAGCTGTCCCTAACCATGTGCTTGTGGCGTGAAGGTGTCAAGTGAAAACTTGAGACTGAGCGGTTAAGTCGAGGTCCAAAGCAAAAAGAAGAGTCTGCTTAAGAACCCTGGACACCTCTAATTGGGGACTCTAGCAAAGTTGAGTCACAATCTGAAAAGGTTCACCGAGTTATGTGTCTGTGGCACTTATGTATCCGGTGGTAATACTGGAAAACAAAGTGCTTAGGGCCACGGCCAAAACTCATAAAGTAGCTGTGTTCAAGAATCAACATACTTAACTAGGAGAATCAATAACACTATCTGGATTCTGAGTTCCTATAGATGCCAATCATTCTGAACTTCAAGGAATAAAGTGAGATGCCAAAACTGTTCAGAGGCAAAAAGCTAAAAGCCCCGCTCATCTAATTAATACTGATCTTCATAGATGTTTTTGGAATTCATTGTATATTTTCTTCTTTTTATCCTACTTGATTTTCAGTTGCTTGGGGACAAGCAACAATTTAAGTTTGGTGTTGTGATGAGTGGATAATTTATACGCTTTTTGGCATTGTTTTTAGTATGTTTTTAGTATATTTTAGTTAGTTTTTATTATGTTTTTATTAATTTTTGGCATTGTGTGTTTTTCTGTGATTTCAGGTATTTTTTGGCTGAAATTGAGGGACCTGAGCAAAAATCTGATTCAGAGGCTGAAAAAGGACTGTAGATGCTGTTGGATTCTGACCTCCCTGCACTCAAAGTGCATTTTCTGGAGCTACAGAAGCCCAATTGGCGCGCTCTTAATTTCATTGGAAAGTAGACATCCTGGGCTTTCCAGCAATATATAATAGTTTATACTTTGCCCAAGATTTGATGGCCCAAACAGGCGTTCCAAATCAGCTCAAGAATTCTGGCGTTTAACTCCAAAACTGGCTTCCTGAGATCCGGAATGTCTAAACCTTGTCTGTGGTATTCTGAGTAGGATCTGGGAAGGGATGACTGTGATGAGCTTCAAACTCACGATTGTTGGGCGTGTGACAGACGCAAAAGGATCAATGGATCCTATTCCAACATGATCGAGAACCGACAAATGATTAACCGTGCATTGACAGCGCATTTGAAATGTTTTCACTGAGAGAACGGGAAGTAGCCATTGACAACGGTGATGCCCAACATAAAGCTTGTCATGGAAAGGAGTATGAATGATTGGAAGAAGGCAATAGGAAATCAGAGGTTCAGGAGGAATAAAGAATCTTCATACGCTTATCTGAAATTCCAACCAAAGAATTACATAAGTATCTCTATCTTTATTTTATGTTTTATTCATCTTTTAATTATCAATCCTCCATCACCATTTGAATCTACCTGAATGAGATTTACAAGATGACCATAGCTTGCTTCAAGCCGACAATCTCCGTAGGATCGACCCTTACTCACGTAAGGTATTACTTGGACGACCCAGTGCACTTGCTGGTTAGTTGTGCGGAATTGTGACAAAGTGTGATTCACGATGTGCGGAATTGTTGATGATCACAATTTCATGCACCAGGTCACGCGCTTGATACAGTTGTAGTGTAAAGTCTGGAGCTCCTGCTTCCTGGAGAGTAATCCTTCGGGGCTCCGCCATGTTACCTGCTCGTAAATCAACAGAATCAGTAGAAGAGGAGCTTGTTTCTTCCTCAAATGGTGCTTCAGATTCGCCCTCAGATGAGACTGGTGAATTGGTAGTAACCACTTCACCATCCTCGGAGGCTAACCGATACCAAGCTCGCCTAATATGTGAAATAGTTCTTTTGATTTCTGGATCAAATGCGGCTAAGCTCGCATCAGGCAGTGAGTGCGTCATTCAATGAAAGAAACATATAGCTCATGGTAATAAAATAAAATAAAATATACAAGTATGTAAAATTAAAAATATTTACACTAACCAATAATTTAGCACACTGTTGTAACTCCCCGGCAACGGTGCCAAAAATTGACGGGCGGAAAATTGCCAATTTAGAATTTATAATAAGAACAGCGTTGCGAGTACAGTTCTTAACCGACGAAAATTCCGCTTATCAATTTGGAAAGAGTTGTCACAATTTAAGAATAAAATACTGAGAGTAGAATTCCCAGGTCGTCTCCCAACGAGTTTACAAAAGAGTGCTATTTTATTGGTCAGGAATTTTTCCGAGAAATTTTAGAGTTGGAAAACAGAAAAATAAATGATTATAAATTAAAGCAATGAAAATTAACGAGAGATTTTGTGTAATTGAATTAAAGAAGCCTTGACCAGGAGAAGATTAATCGGAAGTTCTATCCTTGTTGAATTTTCCCAAGTTTAATAGTAAGAGGTTGTTGTTTTTACTTAGTTAACCTTTACCGAATAGAGGAAAGTCAAGTAATTGAGCCAACTCTAATCCACAAGTCCTAATCCTCTCCTATGGAAGGATTAGCGTTAGTGACTAGAGAGTTAGCCAACAACTTCCAATTGCAAATTAACACTTGATTATTCCAACTCAAGGGTCTCCTATTAATCAACTCCAAGGTCAAGTTAAGAGCCTACACCATTGACATGAATGCCAATGTTGCAGACATGTAAAGGGAAAAGAGAAGAGACATGGTAACTAAAACTACATTAATAAAAGCTAATTTTGGAGTAATAAATTAAGGAAAGATGATATTCAAACCAATAATGAAATTAAATGTAAAAATAATTCTTGCATTAATAAATTCAAAAATCAAAGATATCCATATGTAAATCTGAACAGGGTAAATGGGTGATTAAAAGAGTAAGAAAATAAGGAAATAAACTAGAATGACGGAAACTTCAACGGATGTAGTAACTCTTCTCAATATCCAAATCAAAAGCATAAAACTCTAAAACTATGAATGTGAAGAACCCTAGAGAAAGTAGTATTTTTCTCTCTAAGATTCAAAACTAAAACTAAAAACTGTGTGAAAGTGAATGTGTGTTGAGTCTCTGCTTGTCCCCTGGCTCTAGTCTGTGTTTCTGGGCCAAAAACTGGGTCCAAACTCAGCCCAAAATCACCCCCAGCATCTTCTACACTTTCTGCACGTGGTGCACGTCACGCGTACACGTCAATGGTCCTCTTCGGATGTCACGCGTACGCGTCAGTTACGCGCACGTGTCGCTGTGCAGTCTCGCTTATCACGATGGATCCTATGTCATAGATAATTAGAGAATTGAATAAAATCTCATGAATCAGAACTATCTAATAAAATCTCTTAACAATATGATAACTTTTCTTTTGTGATAAAAGCTCATGAATAAAAGCTCATCTTCCAAACCCATGCTTGACAATGTTTTGAAACGATAGCAAGTTAATCTCTTAGCAGTAAATTCAAGATAAGGAAGCAATTAAGTGTAATCATTAAAAAAAAAACATACATGGATGTAGCACGTGAGTTCTCACACTTAATAAAAGAACCTTATGCTAAAGATGACCTTCAAAAATTATGGTAACATATCTAATTACTGATTCCATGTTTCATCAATGGCTTAAAATCTTATATTCCTAGGGAGGTTTTCTGTAAAATCCAAAATCTATGTTGAAAGCTTGGTTTAGTGCAAGGCCGTGTGAAATGAAAATTCAAGTTGTAGAACAACCATATCCAAAAATTCAAAATGAAAATGCAACAATAAAGCCAAAGTCCAGGTTCAAAATTAGCAATAATATCAACCCAGCCAAAACATTCCAAATTTCAAATAATCACAAACAAACCAACAAATCATGAAAACAAAAGCTATAGATATTCAATTGCAGCACATTTACAATGAATAATCACAAACAGTAGTAAGAGCTAATCAACAATGAATGAATGAATGAATGAATGAAAAACTGAAAAAACAAATCATTCAAGAATAATTTAAGGATCAATAACCCTTATGAATAGAGCAAAAAATGAATAACTATGTGATGACACTATTACATTGAGCCACAAATAGAGCATTGACTTTTGAAGATTGTATGCTGGTAGCAAACACGGCGACAGACGACGGGTGAAGAGCTGTAAAATAGGAGAAGAATTCTAATCTAAGTATTAGCTCATGTGATTATTATCAAGCAATTTCATGTAACTCCACCTCTTGAGCACAAAAAATGATAACTTCCATCACTATTGTTAATTTTTTATATTCAAATAGTTTCCATATAGAGTTGTGTTAATCCCTTGCAATGGCTCTACAAGATAAATATGAGTACATAAAATATTTCCTTTATGCTAAAATCATACTTGATCAGTAGCCATTGAGAGCATAATTGGGACAGGTAAAAAATAAATCATCCTTGCATCATGGAAATTACAGAATGATATTTTCACATTCTAAATCAATGCTTTTGCAGTTTCAAAATTATACAATTCAGCAAAAACAACTCAATGACCAAGATAACTATACCACTAATCATTAGATTACTTTTCTTCCACTCATGATACTGCAAACTTAATCAAACAGTTATCACTCAACAATAATTTCAGTAAATTGATCCAATAATATTTGATGGGTCATGATGGGAGGTCTAAAATAGATTACACAAATGAAATTATCACTCAACAATAAGAATGCCAAATCTTTTAAATGCATTTTACCGACAAGTGCCTGTGGTATACCATATTATTTTTCGAAGAAACATAAAATATACATTTTCCAAAATTGTGTTTATTTGTAGGCTAACTGAAACACCTGACAATAAATTATAACTAATGATCTATGGACCATCTCCTCGTTGAAAATGCATTATTTTAAAATGCATTATTTGGGGCATCTCCTCGTTGCCCCTAAATACCTTGTTTAGTTGACCACTTTCTGTGATCTAATGACAGCCAGCCAGTCCAAAACCTATGTGATCTAAAATAGTAATGATATTGATATGCTAAACCTAGAAATCAAGAAGGCAGTGAGCTCTCCTTATAAGTACTTCCTATAATGCCCCTCCCAAGTGTCTCAGCTGAAGCATTAAGCAAATCCTTTAATATGTAACTTATTTCCCTATTATCCCCTGTCCTAAGAACACCAACTTCCCTAAACCCTTACTTTCCCATGCAAAACCACCTTGTTTCCCTTTGTTGTTGCCACTACTGCCACCGCCTCCGCCTCCGCCATCATCTTCAACTTCGTCCACACTTCCAACCCCATTTTCTCTATTTCTACCTATAGCACCTAGTGATTAAAGCAATAAATTTAGCCATATACTCAACAATTAAAAAAAATGCTCATCATTAGATTGCACAAGAAGCAGCAGATTCAAAAGAGAAAGGAACCAGAATGCGCAAAGGCAAGAAGAACGAGTAGACGCAGATGGAAATAAATAAATAGCATGCATGTTCATCAACAATACATGGCTTGTTCATCAACTCACAATTCACAATTGCATATAAACCAGATTATTGTACTAAACCCCCAAATTAAAAATCCTAAAATTGGAACCCTACACCCCCTAAATTTTAGAACCAAACGAAAATCTATAGATACATTCTCGATGATGTGAGTGCAGAAAGGACAATGTTGAGGGCGTGGTACACGGAATCGTGATCCCACATTTTTCTTCACAACTCCGTGCAACTGACCAGCAAGTGCACTGGGTCATCCAAGTAATAAATCTTACGTCAGTAAGGGTGGATCCCACGGAGATTACGGCTTGAAGCAAGCTATGGTCATCTTGTAAATCTCAGTCAGGCGGATTCAAATGGTTATGAGGTTTTGATAATTAAAAGATAAATAAAACATAAAATAAGATAGAGTTACTTATGTAATTCATTGGTGGGAATTTCAGATAAGCGTATGGAGATGCTTTGTTGCTTCTGAACCTCTGCTTTCCTATTGCCTCCTTCCAACCATGCGTTACTTCCTTCCATGGCAAGTTGTAAGATCCTCTCAGTGAAAATGGTCCTCTACGGTTTCTGCACGGCTAATCAATTGTCGGATTTCTCATCTCGGATGAAAAATACCAGGTACAGCTACCGCATGGCTAATCATCTGTCAGTTCCCACTAGCGTCGGAATAGAATCCATTGATCCTTTTGCACACTGTCACTTGCGCCCAACATTTGCAGGTTTGAAGCTCGTCACAGTCATTCCTTCCCGGATCCTACTTGGAATACCACAGACAAGGTTTAGACTTTTCGGATCCCAGGAATGGCTGCCAATAATTCTAGCCTATACCACGAAGATACTAATATCACAGACTCGGTCCGTGTATTAGATATCCAAGAGAGTATACTCCAGCTGTCGTCCAATGACTATGTTGAACATCATGTAGACCGCTTTGTGGTTGTTAGGCACGCGGATCTTGGCTAAGCGAGTAACAAAAATTGGGTGATTGTCACGGGTCATCCCTTCATTCTGACTTAACTTAATTAAGTACAAGAGTATATATTGGACAAGAAGTAAGCGTGAATTGAATAGAAAATAGTAGTAATTATATTAATTCATGAAGAACAGCAGAGCTCCACACCTTAATCTATGGGGTGTAGAAACTCTACCGTAGAAAATACATAAGTGGAAAAGGTCTAGGCATGGCCGTGAGACCAGCCTCCAAACGTGAACAATGGTCTATGATAGCATAAGATCCAAAAAAACTCTAAAAAAATCTCTAAAAGTAGTTTTTATACTAAACTAGTAACCTAGGGTTACAGAAAATGAATAACTAAGTGCCGATAGTGCAGAAATCCACTTCCGGGGCCCACTTGGTGTGTGCTTAGGCTAAGAATCGAAGCTTTTTCGTGCATAGGCTGTTCCTGGAGTTAAATGCCAGCTTTGGTGCCAGTTTGGGCGTTTAACTCCAATTCTGGTGACAGTTTGGGCGCTTTACGCCAAGATGTTTTAGGCTGTCTTTAGACGCCAGTTTGGGTCATCAAATCTCGGGTAAAGTATGGACTATTATATATTGCTGGAAAGCCCAGGATGTCTACTTTCCAACGCAATTGAGAGCACGCCAATTGGGCTTTTGTAGCTCCAGAATCCAACAGCATCTGAAGTCCTTTTTTAGCCTCTGAATCAGATTTTTGCTCAGGTCCCTCAATTTTAGCCAGAAAATACCTGAAATCACAGAAAAACATACAAACTCATAGTAAAGTCCAGAAATGTGATTTTTGAATAAAAACTAATAAAAATATAATAAAAAGTAACTAAAACGTACTAAAAACTATGTAAAAAGAATGCTAAAAAGGGTATAAATTATCTGCTCATCACAACACCAAATTAAATTATTGCTTGTCCCCAAGCAACTGAAAGCAAAATAGGATAAAAATAAGAGAATATACAATGAATTCCAAACTTATCAATGAAGATTAGTTTTAATTAGATGAGCGGGACTTGTAGCCTTTTTGCTTCTGAACAGTTTTGGCATCCCACTTTATCCTTTGAAGTTCAGAATGATTGGCATCTATAGGAACTTAGAATTCAGATAGTGTTATTGATTCTCCTAGTTCAGTATGTTGATTCTTGAACACAACTACTTTATGAGTCTTGGCCGTGACCTTAAGTATTTTGTTTTCCAGTATTACCACCGGATACATAAATGCCACAGACACATAACTGGGTGAACCTTTTCAGATTGTGACTCAGCTTTGCTAAAGTCCCCAGTTAGAGGTGCTCAGAGCTCTTAAGCACACTCTTTTTGCTTTGGACCACGACTTTAACCGCTCAGTCTCAAGATTTTTACGTGACACCTTCACGCCACAAGCACCTGGTTAGGAACAGCTTGGTTTAGCCGCTTAGGCCAGGATTTTATTCCTGTGGGCCCTCCTATCCATTAATGCTCAAAGCCTTGGATCCTTTTTACCCTTGCCTTTTGGTTTAAAGGGCTATTGGCTTTTTCTGCTTGCTTTTTCTTTTTCTTTCTTTTTTTTTCGCCATTCTTTTTTTTTTCATTTTTTTTCGCAATCTTTACTTATTCACTGCTTTTTCTTGCTTCAAGAATCAATTTTATGATTTTTCAAATTATCAATAGCATTTCTCTTTCTTCTTTATTCTTTCAAGACCAAACAATTTTAACATTTATAAATAACAAATTCAAAAATATGCACTGTTTATGCATTCATTTAGAAAACAAAAAGTATTGCCACCACATCAAAATAATTAAGCTAACTTCAAGATAGAATTCGAAATCATGCATTTATAGTTCTTTTGCAATTTAAAACATTTTTCATTTTGAGAAAGGTGGTGGATTCATAGGACATTCATAGCTTTAAGACATAAACACTAGGCACTAATGATCATGTAGTAAAGACACAAACATAGACAAAACATAAAGCATAATTTTCGAAAAACAGAAAAGTTAAGAACAAGGAAATTAAAGAACGGGTCCACCTTAGTGATGGCGGCTAGTTCTTCCTCCTGAAGATCTTACGGAGTGCTTGAGCTCCTCTATGTCTGTTCCTTGCCTTTGTTGTTCCTCCCTCATGGCTCTTTGATCTTCTCTAATTTCATGGAGGAGGATGGAATGCTCTTGGTGCTCCATCCTTAGTTGTCCCATGTTGGAACTTAATTCTCCTAGGGAGGTGTTGATTTTCTCCCAATAGTTTTGTAGAGGAAAATCCATCCCTTGAGGCATCTCAGGAATTTCATGATGAGGAATTTTCTCATGCTCTTATTTAGGTCCATGAGTGGGCTCTCTTATTTGCTCCATCCTTTTCTTAGTGATGGGCTTGTCTCATTCAATGAGGATGTCTCCCTCTATGGCAATTCCAACTGAATTGCATAGGGTGCAAATGAGATGAGGGAAGGCTAAACTTTCCAAAGTAGAGGGCTTGTCTACCACCTTGTAGAGTTCTAGGGGTATGATCTCATAAACTTCTACTTCCTCTACAATCATGATGCTATGGATCATGATAGCCCGGTCTATTGTAACTTTAGACCGGTTGCTAGTAGGAATGATAGAGCGTTGGATGAACTCCAACCATCCGCCAGCCACGGGTTTAAGGTCAAGCCTTCTTAGTTGAATCGGCTTGCCTCTTGAGTCTCTTTTCCATTGAGCTCCTTCCACACAAATGGTCCTAAGGACTTGGTCCAAACTTTGATCAAAGTTGACCCTTCTAGTGAAAGGGTGAGGATCTCCTTGCATCATTGGCAAGTTGAACGCCAACCTCACATTTTTTGGACTGAAATCCAAGTAATTTCCCCAAACCATTGTGAGCCAATTCTTTGGGTTCGGGTTCATACTTTGGTCATGGTTCCTAGTGATTCATGCGTTAGCATAGAACTCTTGATCCATTAAGATTCTGACTTGTTGAATGGGGTTGGTGAGAGCTTTCTAACCTCTTCTTTGAATCTCATGTCGGATCTCTGGATTTTCACTCTTATTGAGCTTGAAGGGGACCTCGGGGATCACCTTTTTCTTGGCCACAACTTCATAAAAGTTGTCTTGATGGACATTTGAGATGAATCTCTTCATCTCCCATGACTCGGAGGTGGAAGCAATTGCCTTCTCTTTCCTCTTTCTAGAGGTTTCTCTGGACTTAGGTGCCGTTGATGGTTATGGAAAAACAAAGAGCTTTAGCTTTTCCCACACTAAACATAGAATGGTTGCTCGTCCTCAAGCAAAAGAAGAAGGAAATGAGTAGAAGAAGAAGAAATGGAGAAGATGGGGTAAGGAGTGGGTTCGGCCAATGGGGGTTAAGTGTGTATGAAGTGTGAAATTGAAGGTTGTAAGGAGGGATATTTATAGGGTAAGAGAGAGGGGATTCGGTCATGAGGGGTGGGTTAGGGAGGAAAATGGTTTGAATTTGAATGTTGAGGTAGGTGGGGTTTATGATGGATGAATGTGAGTGGTGAATAGATTATGGAGAAGAGGGTAGGATTTGATAGGTGAAGGGTATTTAGGGAAGAGTTATTAATGGGAATGGTCAAGGGTATTTGGGGAAGAGTGTTATGGAAAGGTATGAAGAGGACAGAAGAAGAGGTGGGGTAGGTAGGGATCCTGTGGGGTCCACAGATCCTGAGGTGTCAAGGAATTCTGCTCTCTGCACCATTCTGGCATTCAAACGCCCATTCAATGACAATCTTGGCATTTAACGCCAGCTCTGCTACCTTTCTTGGCGTTAAATGCTACTCTGCTACCCATTTCTGGCGTTAAACGCCAGCCAGATGCCCATTTCTGGCGTTTAACGCCAGCCAGATCCCAGACAGCCCTTTCTGGCGTTAAACGCCCAGAGTGCTACCCATTCTGGCATTTAACGACTAGAATGCTGCCAGGCTGGGCGTTAAACGCCCATTCTGCTATCGTTACTAGCGTTTAAATGCCAGTAAGCCTGTCCTCCAGGGTGTGCTGTTTTTGATGCTACTTTTCATTATGTTTTTGATTTTTCATTTATTTTTGTGACTTCACATGATCATCAATCTAAAGAAAACATAAAATAATAATGGAAAATAAATATATAAATATAATTAAATAACATTGGGTTGCCTCCCAACAAGCGCTTCTTTAATGTCAATAGCCTGACAGTGAGCTCTTAGAGAGCTTCACAGAGAATCAGAGCTTTAATGATGGCCTCCCAACACCAAACTTAGAAGTTGAGTGTGGGGACTCTGTTTGACTCTGTATTGAGAGAAGCTTCTCATGCTTCCTCTCCATAGTTACAGAAGAAGATCCTTGACCCTTAAACATAAGGTAGTCCTCATTCAATTGAAAGACTAACTCTCCTCTGTCCACATCAATCATAGCTCTTGCTGTGGCTAGGAAGGGTCTTCCAAGGATAATGGATTCATCTTCATCTTTCCCAGTGTCTAGGATTATGAAGTCAGCAGGGATGTACAGGCCTTCAACCTTTATTAATACATCCTCTACAAGTCCATAAGCATGTATCCTTGAATTGTCTACCATCTCTAGTGAAATTTTAGCAGCTTGTAGCTCAAAGATCCCTAGTTTCTCCATTACAAAGAGTGGCATGAGGTTTATACTTGACCTAAAGTCACACAGAGCCTTCTTAAAGGTCATGGTGCCTATGATATAGGGTATTAAGAATTTTCCGGGATTCGGTTTCTTCTGAGGTAATTTCTGTTGAACCAAGGTATTCAGTTCATTGATGAGCAATGGAGGTTCATCCTCCCAAGTCTCATTACCAAACAACTTGGCATTTAGCTTCATGATTGCTCCTAGATACTGAGCAACTTACTCTTCAACAATGTCTTCATCCTCTTCAGAGGAAGAATACTCATCAGAGCTCATGAATGGCAACAGTAAGTTCAGTGGAGTCTCTATGGGCTCTATATGAGCCTCAGATTCCTTTGGTTCCTCAATAGGGAACTCCTTAGTGGCTAGTGGACGTCCATTGAGGTCTTCCTCATTGGAAATCACTGCCTTTTCTTCCTCTCCAGGTTCGGCCATGTTGGTTATAGTTATGGCCTTGCACTCTCTTTTTGGGTTCTCTTCTGTATTGCTTGGGAGAGTACTTAGAGGAGTTTCGGCCACTCTTTTACTTAGTTGACCCACTTGTGCCTCCAAATTTCTAATGGAGGACCTTGTTTCAATCATGAAACTGAGAGTGGTCTTAGATAGATCAGAGACTATGGTTGCTAAGTCAGAGTGGCTCTACTTAGAATTTTCTGTCTGTTGCTCAGAGGATGATGGAAAAGGCTTGCTATTGCTAAACCTATTTCTCCCACCATTATTATTATTGAAACCTTGATTAGGCTTCTGCTGATCCTTCCATGAGAAATTAGGATGATTCCTCCATGAAGGACTATAGGTGTTTCCATAGGATTCTCCCATGTAATTCACCTCTTCCATTGCAGGATTCTCAGGGTCATAAGCTTCTTCTTCAGAGGAAGCTTCTTTAGTACTGCCGGATGCAGCTTTCATTCCAGTCAGACTCTAAGAAATCATATTGACTTGCTAAGTCAATATTCTGTTCTGAGCCAGTATTGCATTCTGAGTATCAACCTCAAGAACTCCTTTCTTATGAGTTGTCCCATTATTCACAGGATTTCTTTCAGAAGTGTACATGAATTGGTTATTTGCAACCATTTCATTGAGTTCTTGGGCTTCTACAGGCGTCATCTTCAGATGAAGAGATCCTCCAGCAGAGTGATCCAATGACATCTTGGACAATTCAGACTGACCATCATAGAATATACATATGATGCTCCATTCTGAAAACATGTCAGAAGAACACCTTCTGATCATTTGCTTGTATCTTTCCCAAGCTTCATAGAGGGATTCACCTTCCTTCTGTCTGAAGGTTTAGACTTCCACTCTAAGCTTGCTCAACTTTTGAGGTGGAAAGAATTTGGCCAAGAAAGCATTGATCAACTTTTCCACTAAAGATGATAACTGCTTCAACTCAAGATGCAAAGGCCCATATCCAAGACTTGAAGAGCCAACTAGAAGATCAGAAGAGTAGTATAAATAGGAGTAGTATTGAACTAGAAAGAGCTTTTGGATTGAGAGGACTACTCTCTGTATAATGTTACTTTCTCTGCAACTTCTAGTTTTACTTTTCAGAATGCATTCTCCATCGTTGTTTTCCATTCTCAGAGCCATGAACAACTAAACCCCTTTCATTGGGTTAGGGAGCTCTGTTGTAATTTGATGGATCAATAATAGTTTTCATTATTCTTCTTCTTTCTTTTCTCTTGATTTTACTAGAAAGCTTTCAATCTTCATCCAATTGGGTAGTTGTCTTGAAAAAGAAGCTATTCATACTTGGATCTCTTCAGAACCATGGAAGAGGAATGAAGAGATCATGCTAGAAATGCTTTCTCATGTTGGACCAAATTGGGGTCTGGATGGATATAGTGACATATAATCCTACCAACACTTTGATTTGGAAATACATGTGGTATAGTCAGTGACCATACTTCATCTCTTCTTATGAGCAATTGGACCAAGGAATTGGCTATTGATCAAGATTTGAGGGATTGAATTACCAAGGAATTGGAGTTCAATCACTTAAGATTGCCAAGGAAATCAATGAATGCATTGATTGAGGAAGAGATGAAAATGAACTTGATCCGGAGAATGCAACATCTCCTGAGCCCAATGAATCCCCCATTTCTTATCTTACCCATTCTCTTTAATTTCTGCAATTTACTTTCATGCTAAATTCCCCATTCCCCATTTAAGATTCTGCAATTTACTTTCCGTCATTTATATTCGGCTCTTTATTCCAAGCATTTACATTTTCTGCTATTTACTTTTTGCCATTTAATTTCCTGCAACTCTCACATCAAATTC
Organism: Arachis ipaensis; assembly: GCF_000816755.2. Taxonomy (NCBI): domain Eukaryota; kingdom Viridiplantae; phylum Streptophyta; class Magnoliopsida; order Fabales; family Fabaceae; genus Arachis; species Arachis ipaensis. The sequence continues at coordinate 70,034,664 of NC_029794.2, read as the reverse complement.
TGCTTAGCTCAACTAGAACATTCCTCTAATTAAAGTTGATTGACCAATCAATCCCTGTGGGATTCGACCTCACTCTATTGTGAGTTTTTACTTGTCGACAATTCGGTATACTTGCCGAGGGAAATTTGTTGAGAGACAAGTTTTTGTGCATCAAGTTTATGGCGCCGTTGCCGGGGATTGATTTTGCATCAACAATGATTAAATTGGTGGATAACTAGACTGAGCATTTTTTTATTTTGTTTGATTTCATTTGAGTAATTCACTTTCAGTTTAGCTGTTTTCTTCCTTATCCCCAACCCTTTTTTTAGTTGTTTACAATTCAGTTCACTAACCCACAAACTGTTTGATATATTGCATCACTCACACTAACAGCATTTCTAACAAGAATACTCTCTGCATCTACCCCCTTCTTGCTTATGCCTTGTTGGTTGTATGACAGGTAGAAGAAGCAGGGCTTCAACTTCCTTTGATTCTTAACCTGAGAGGACCTTCCTTAGATTAAAGAGGGAAGCAAGAGGAAAGAGAGTAGTTGGTATGGAGGAATAAGAGGAGTATTTTAAACCAGACATGGATGAGAATATGGAGAACCATCATGAAGAAGAGGCTCACAACCATGGCAGAGAAGGCCCAGTGCATCATGCTGGGCAAGAGAGAAGAGTTCTGGGTTCTTACATCAATCCAAACCCAGGAAACTGTGGAAGTAGCATCCAAAAGCCAACCATACATGCCAACAACTTTGAACTAAAGCCACAGCTCATCACCCTTGTTCAGAACAACTGTTCATTCGGAGGAAGTGTTCAAGAAGATCCCAATCAATATCTAACCACCTTCCTGAGGATATGTGATACTGTGAAGTCTAATGGTGTTCATCCTGACACCTATAAACTGCTTCTATTCCCCTTCTCACTCAAGGACAAGGCATCTAAATGGCTGGAATCCTTCCCGAAGGATAGCTTAACAACCTGGGAAGATGTGGTGAACAAATTCTTGGTGAGATTTTATCCTCCTCAAAGAATCAACAGGTTGAGAGCTGAGGTTCAAACTTTCAGGAAACAAGATGGTAAGACTCTATATGAAGCATGGGAGAGGTTTAAGGATCTGACAAGAAGGTGCCCACCAGATATGTTCAATGAATGGGTGCAGTTACACATTTTCTATGAAGGTCTTTCTTATGAATCAAAGAAGGCAGTAGACCACTCATCTAGGGGATCTCTGAACAAGAAGAAGACCATTGAAGAAGCCATAGATGTCATTGAGACTGTAGCTGAGAATGACTACTTCTATGCTTCTGAAAGGGGCAGCACTAGAGGAGTAATGGAGCTAAACAATGTGGATGCACTGCTAGCTCAAAACAAGATGATCACCAAGCAGCTGGCTGACCTTACCAAGAAGATGGAGAGGAGTCAAGTAGCAGTAATCACCACCTCAACAGCAGCTCAAGAAGGAGTGAATAAAAAAGCAGAGGGTGATCAGGAAAGCCAACCACATTGGAAATCCACCTAGGCAGAACCATGACCCATACTCCAAGACTAACAATCCTGGTTGGAGGAACCACCCAAACATTGGGTGGGGAAATCAACAAGACCAAGGCCAAGATCAGAGACGCCACAACCCCAACAACAATGCAGCTCACCAACATTCCACACAGAGATCAAGGTCCATGAACTTATAGCTCAAGGTATTAGGAAGATGGCTGAAAAGAGTGATTCCGGAGGAAGGTTAGGCTACCCCAACACTATTTTTTGTCTGTGTGACAGGGCTGGGGTGGTGTTCGAGGATGAAGACCCCGAGTGGATAAAAGTGGGTATCCCAATTACTGTTCGATGGATGCATGCAGTTGCATCTCCCCTACCTCAATGAAAGCCAAGAAAGAGGCCAGCCCATCAAGTAGTAGAAGGACAAAACTTAGAAGAGCAAGCCCCTTTAGACATGCACCAGCTACAGGAAGCCATTGATGGCTTGTCTAGACAATACTTGGAAAATCATGGGGCACAGAAAGAGTTGCAACTACAATTGGTAAGCCGTCAAGAAGAATTACTCTCTGGATGGATGAATCAATAGGGGGAATGACAAAAGCAATTGATGGATCAGCAACTGGAACAAGGGAAACATTGGGGTGAATCCTTCCACAGGATAGAGCAAAGGCAAGATCAACAACAAGAAGCCATCCAAAAGCTAATTAACATCCAAGCACATCAAGGTGCACACATACATGAAATGCATCGGAAACAACTGGAACAGGCAGAACTCTTTGACGAATACAGAGCATTCGCAGAAGGAGTTTACATGAACGAGATTGGACATCATGTAAACACTCAAGCCAGGCTCGAGTACTTAGTTGGATAACTGCCTGTACTGCACCCGGGAATCACAAGATATGAAGAAGTAAAGGATGAACTAGCGCGAGAAGAAAGAGAGAGGGTAGAAAAGACTCATGAATCAGTAAGGAAGGCACTTGAGGAGTGGAAGAAAGCCAGACTAGCACGGATACGAAGAAACACAAGTGGACATAAAGAGGACAAACAAGAGGGAGAGCATGAGCACTCCCATGAGTAAAAGGTGGTGAAGTTCCCTCTTTGTTCCATCTTTTTCAAATCTTTAAATAAGGAAAATCATGTATGAAATAGAACATGTTTCCATGGTGGTTTAGGATTTTAAATTCCGCCTTTAAGTTGTCATTACATAGGTCTATGCTTGCTAGTCTAATTTCACTGCTGCATCTTCACCTTGCTTACTTGTATGCTTGTCCTTTTGAATCAAATAAAAAGAGAATGTATGCTATGAAAGACCAGAGTGAGGTTCATATTATGGAGTAAGTTCCTAAGTTTGTGGTGCGGTAATAGATTAGCTAAGTTGGTTCACCAACAAGGTAGAAAGGCAACTATCTGTCCTGAAGTCATATGCTTCAAACACACCCCATGAGACCAGCTAAATAACAAGATCCTAATAAGAAAAAGGAAAAGAATAATAAGAGTTGAAAAAGAAAGAAAAGTAATAAGAAATAAGGCTAGGCACCAAGGGCTTGAATCTTGAGGGATGTGTCTGTGGTGCTCTTATACCAAGGATCTTCTTGGATGAATAAGTTCTTAGGAGTGCTTCAACACTTCGTAACTTGGGTTAACTAACCCAGGATTATCAACTGAAAATCCACTATTAAGAGCAACCTTGCTACAGAACATTTAGTAACCCAAAGAGGTGCTGGACACCAAGGCCTCAAGGAAAGAAAATAACAAACCATGTGCCTGTGGTGTGCATGTATGGGGGAGAGAGACTTGAGCGAGTAAGTCCTTAGGGGTATTTCAACACCTAGCACCTTGAACCAACTGGTTCGGGAGTGTTGGCTGAAAGCTTATTTTAAAATGTCGCCCCCTCACAGAACACTTAGCCTAAGGATGCAATAAACCTTGAAAAGACAAAGGGGTCAATAAATAAAAGTCTCAAAGGGTGCAATTAAGTAAGTATTCCAGGGCATGATAAAGGTCTGAAAGCCAGTAAAGGAATGAACCTAAGTTGCTATGCATGAAACCCCATAAAACCAAGGACATGACTTCCACAATAATGATTCATTCCTCTTGTCATTTCATTCATCATTCTCATGTTCCAGTACTTGCTTAGGGACAAGCAAGCTTTAAGTTTGATGTTGTGATGCCAGGGTATTTTGACCAGTTTCACTGACCTTTTCTTTACTGTTTTAGGGTAGTTTCATGCATTTTCTTAGGAAATAAGCAAATTTTGGGTAGAATTTCACTTACATCTTGATTCAAGCAAACATTGTGAATTTTATATGATTTCATGAGAATTATGCATGAATTTAATGACAAATTGGATGATGCATGACTCATAACTTGGATTAAAGCTTTGATGCACTTTATTTGCTTGATTTCAGGACAAAGGAAGCAAGAAAAAGCCACGTTAGTAGCCACGTTAGTCTAACTAACGTGACCACTAATGTGGAATGGAGCTAGCTTGCAACATTAATGAGAAAAGTGATCGCCAATAACATCTTCGAAGCCATCATAGCCCATGTTAATTACCACATTAACTACATTAACGTGGTAGTTAACGTGGAGGAAGAGGAAGCTCCAAGCATTAGTGGTAAAAGTGAGTGCCACTAACGCTCCAAAAGGGAAATTGGCCACATTAAGAGTCACGTTAACTCAGTTAACATGAACTCTAACGTGGAAGAGGAAGACAATGCCAACATTAGTGACACTCACCATTGTTACTAACGTTGGACTAAGCCCATATTGGCTACCTTAAGAGCCACGTTAACTTAGTTAACGTGAACTCTAACGTGGAAGGAGCAAGGATGAGCCAACGTTAGTGACATTCACCTTTGTCACTAACGTTGGAGATGGCAATCAACACCACGTTAGTGGTCACGTTAATGTAATTAACGTGAGGCACTAACGTGGGAAAGGGGCGTTTAGGAGCATTAGTGAAAAAGGTATGTGTCACTAACGCTCTTGAAGATTTGGCAAGCCTACGTTAAAGGTCACGTTAACTATACTAACGTGAACTCTAACGTAAGGAGAAAGGGGTACTCTCAACGTTATTGGGAAAGGTAAATCCCAGTAACGTTTGCGAAGGGCCAAGAGGCAACGTTAGTAGTCACGTTAGTGCCACTAACGTTGAAGTTAACGTGGACCATTTTGGGTTAGGAACGTTAGTGAAAAAAGGAATAAAATCCTGGTCTAAGCGGCTAAACCAAGCTGTCCCTAACCATGTGCTTGTGGCGTGTAGGTGTCAAGTGAAAACTTGAGACTGAGCGGTTAAAGTCAAGGTCCAAAGCAGAAAGAAGAGTGTGCTTAAGAACTCTGGACACCTCTAATTGGGGACTTTTTCAATGGATAAAGTGAGATGCCAAAACTATTCAAAAGGCAAAAAGTTACAAGTCCCGCTCATCTGATTGGAGCTATGTTTCATTGATAGTTTGGAATTTATAGTATATTCTCTTCTTTTTATCCTATTTGATTTTCAGTTGCTTGGGGACAAGCAACAATTTAAGTTTGGTGTTGTGATGAGCGGATAATTTATACGCTTTTTGACATTGTTTTTAGTATGTTTTTAGTAGGATCTAGTTACTTTTAGGGATGTTTTCATTAGTTTTTATGTTAAATTCACATTTCTAGACTTTACTATGATTTTGTGTATTTTTCTGTGATTTCAGGTATTTTCTGGCTGAAATTGAGGGACTTGAGCAAAAATCTGATTCAGAGGTTGAAGAAGGACTGCTGATGCTGTTGGATTCTGACCTCCCTGCACTCAAAGTTGATTTTCTGGAGCTACATAACTCTAAATGGTGAGCTTCCAATTGCGTTGGAAAGTAGACATCCGGGGCTTTCCAGAAATATATAATAGTCCATACTTTGGCCAAGAATAGATGACGTAAACTGGCGTTCAACGCCACCTTTCTACCCAAATCTGGCGTCCAGCGCCAGAAAAGGAGCCAAAACCAGAGTTGAACGCCCAAACTGGCACAAAAGCTGGCGTTCAACTCCAAGAAGGACCTCTACACGTACAACACTCAGGCTCAGCCCAAACACACACCAAGTGGGCCCAGGAAGTGGATTTATACATCAATTACTTACTCATGTAAACCCTAGTAGCTAGTTTATTATAAATAGGACCTTTTACTATTGTATTAGGCATCTTTTGATCAATCTTGGATCCTGGATTGTATTTTGATCCTGTGATCACGTTTTGGGGGCTGGCCATCTCAGCCATGCCTGGACCCTTCACTTATGTATTTTTAACGGTAGAGTTTCAGCACTCCATAGATTAAGGTGTGGAGCTCTGCTGTTCCTCAAAGATTAATGCAAATTACTACTGTTTTCTATTCAATTCATCTTATTTCACTTCTAAGATATCCATTCGCACCCAAGAACGTGATGAAGGTGATGATTATGTGTGACGCTCATCATCCTTCTCCTATATGAACGCGTGCCTGACAAACACTTCCGTTCAACATGAAATAAGCTAGAATGAATATCTCTTAGATCTCTTAACCAGAATCTTCATGGCGTAAGCTAGAATGATGGCGGCATTCAAGAGAATCTGGAAAGTCTAAACCTTGTCTGTGGTATTCCGAGTAGGATTCGATGAATGAATGACTGTGACGAGCTCCAAACTCGCGATTGCAGGGCGTTAGTGACAGACGCAAAAGGATAGTAAATCCTATTCAGAGGAACGAAAAGCATCTCCATTCGCTTATCTGAAATTCCTACCAATGATTTACATAAGTATCTCTATCCCTATTTTATTATATAATATTCGAAAACACCATTATCACTTTATATCTGCCTGACTGAGATTTACAAGGTGACCATAGCTTGCTTCATACCAACAATCTCCGTGGGATTCGACCCTTACTCACGTAAGGTATTACTTGGACGACCCAGTGCACTTGCTGGTTAGTTGTATCGAAGTTGTGACAAATTATGAATGTGTAATCACGATTACGCATACCAAGTTGCTCACGTGCCAGGAATAGTTTGAGCCTGGACATCACAATTTCGTGCACCAAGTTTTTGGCGCCGTTGCCGAGGATTGTTTGAGTTTTCGGCAAGCTTTTGGCCCGGTAACATCAGTGCCAAGTTTGGATCCGGCAACAACACCAAGTTTTTGGCGCCATTGCCGGGGATTGTTCGAGTTTGGACAACTGACGGTTCATCTTGTTGCTCAGATTAGGTAATTTTCTTTTTATTTTATTTTCAAAAATTTTTTCAAAAATATTTCTAAAATTTTCTCATCTGTTTTCGAAAATAATATAAAAATGTTTTCAAAAATTTTATTCAAAATTTTTAAGAATGAATTCTAGTGTTTCATGAAGCATGTTGAAGCCTGGCTGGCTGCAAAGCCATGTCTAATTCCTTTGGGAATGAGTATGTTGGGCGTGTCATGTCTGAATTACATGCTGAAGCTTGGCTGGCCATTGGCCATGTTTAGTGTCTTGGACCGGAGCTTTCATTGAAAGCTTGGCTGGCTAGTGAGCCATGTCTAATTCCTGGACTGAAGCTTTAGAATAAAAATGCAAGATTCCTGGAATTCATATTAAAAATTTTGGAATCCTTATTTTTCTTTTTCATATAATTTTCGAAAAAAAATCCAAAAAAATTAGAAAATCATAAAAATCAAAAAATATTTTGTGTTTCTTGTTTGAGTTTTGAGTCATATCATAAGTTTGGTGCCACTTGCATATGCATCTTGCATTTTTCGAAAATTTCCATGCATTCATAGTGTTCTTCATGATCTTCAAGTTGTTCTTGGTAAGTCTTCTTGTTTGATCTTGATGTTTTCATGTTTCTTATCATAAAAATTCAAAAATCAAAAAATATCTTTCCCTTTTTCTCTCATCAAATTCGAAAATTTGGATTGACTTTTTCAAAAATTTTTAAAATCAAATTGTTTTTCATGAGTCAAATCAAATTTTCAATTTGAAAATCTTATCTTTTTCAAAATCTTTTTCAAAAATCAAATCTTTTTCAAATTTCTTAATTATTTTCGAAAATTCCAAAAATATTTTTCAAAAATCTTTTTCTTATTTTTATACCAAATTTTTGAAAATAACAATAACAATTAATGTTTTGATCCAAAAATTTCAAGTTTGTTACTTGCTTGTTAAGAAAGATTCAAACTTTGAGTTCTAGAATCATATCTTGTGATTTCTTATGAATCAAGTCATTAATTGTGATTTTAAAAATCAAATCTTTTTCAAAAACCATTTCAATCATATCTTTTCAAAAATATCTTCTTACCTTTTTCAAAAATTTGATTTCAAAATATCTTCTCTAACTTCCTAACTTCTTATCTTTTCAAAATTGATTTTCAAATTTTGTTTCAACTAACTAACTAACTTTTTGTTTGTTTCTTAACTTTTTCAAAACTACCTAACCAACTCTCTCTCTCTAATTTTCGAAAATATCTTCCCCCTTTTTCAAAATTTCTTTTTTTATTTAATTATTTTAATCTTTGATTTTAAAAATTTTCGAAAATTACTAACCTTTTTCAAAAACTATTTTCAAAAATCACTAACTCTTTTTCAAAAATTGTTTTCGAAAATTCACTTCCCCCTCTCATCTTCTTCTATTTGTTTATTGATATACTAACATCTTTCCTTCAACTCACCAAAAATCTGAACCCCCTCTCTCTGAGTTCAGATTTTCTTTTCTTCTTTTCTTCTACTCACAAAGGGATCCCTATGGACCATCCTGGATATATTCTATGATGGTTTATCTGAGCTATCAATGATGTCACTGGACACTTCTGCAGGTGGATCCATTCACCTAAAGAAAACGCCTGCAGAAGCTCAAGAACTCATTGACATGGTTGCTAATAACCAGTTCATGTACACTTCTGAAAGGAATCCTGTGAATAATGGGACGCCTATGAAGAAGGGAGTTCTTGAAGTTGATACTCTGAATGCCATATTGGCTCAGAATAAAATATTGACTCAGCAAGTTAATATGATTTCTCAGAGTCTGGATGGAATGCAAGCTGCATCCAACAATACTCAAGAGGCTTCTTATGCAGAAGAAGCTTATGATCCTGAGAACCCTGCAATAGCAGAGGTAAATTACTTAGGTGAACCTTATGGAAACCCCTATAACTCATCATGGAAAAATCATCCAAATCTCTCATGGAAGGATCCAAAGCCTCAACAAGGCTTTAATAATGGTGGAAGAAACAGGTTTAACAATAATAAACCTTTTCCATCATCCACTCAGCAACAGACAGAGAACTCTGAACAAAATACCTCTAATTTAACAAACTTAGTCTCTGATCTATCTAAGGCCACTGTAAGTTTCATGAATAAAACAAGATCTTCCATTAGAAATCTGGAAGCACAAGTGGGCCAGCTGAGTAAAAGGATCACTGAAATCCCTCATGGTACTCTCCCAAGCAATACAGAAGAGAATCCAAAAGGAGAGTGCAAGGCCATTGACATAAGCACAATGGTCGAACCCAAAGAGGGAGAGGAGGACGTGAATCCCAATGAGGAAGACCTCCTGGGACGTCCAGTGATCAATAAGGAGCTTCCCTCTAAGGAACCAAAGGAACCTGAGACTCATCTAGAGACCATAGAGATTCCATTAAACCTCCTTATGCCATATTAAGGAAGAGAAGCCCATCACTAAGAAAAAGATGGAGCAAGCAAGAGAGCCCAGTCATGGAGCTCAAGAGGCGCAAGAAACTCATTTCCATGAGATCCGGAGATGCCTCAAATGCACTTTCCTCCATAAAACTATTGGGAGCACATCAACACCTCCCTAGAAGAATTAAGTTCCAATATGGGACAACTAAGGGTGGAACATCAAGAGCACTCCATCATGCTTCATGAAATAAGTGAAGATCAAAAAGCAATGAGGGAGGAGCAACAAAGACAAGGAAGAGACATAGAAGAGCTCAAGGACATCATTGGTTCCTCAAGGAGGAAACGCCACCATCACTAAGGTGGATTCATTCCTTGTTCTTATTTCTTCTGTTTTTCGTTTTCTATGTTATGCGCTTATCTATGTTTGTATCTTCATTACATGATCATTAGTAGTAGTAACTTTGTCTTAAAGATATGAATGTCCTATGAATCTATCACCTCTCTTAAATGAAAAATGTTTTAATTCAAAAGAACAAGAAGTACATGATTTTCGAATTTATCCTTGAACTTAG
>NC_029794.2:70022604-70024964 GCF_000816755.2 Arachis ipaensis | reverse complement strand
TGTGATGAGCGGATAATTTATACGCTTTTTGACATTGTTTTTAGTATGTTTTTAGTAGGATCTAGTTACTTTTAGGGATGTTTTCATTAGTTTTTATGTTAAATTCACATTTCTAGACTTTTCTATGATTTTGTGTGTTTTTCTGTGATTTCAGGTATTTTCTGGCTGAAATTGAGGGACTTGAGCAAAAATTTGATTCAGAGGTTGAAGAAGGACTGCTGATGCTGTTGGATTCTGACCTCCCTGAACTCAAAGTAGATTTTCTGGAGCTACAGAACTTGAAATGGTGCGCTTCCAATTGCGTTGGAAAGTAAACATCCAGGGCTTTCCAGCAATATATAATAGTCCATACTTTGGCCAAGAATAGATGACGTAAACTGGCGTTCAACGCCAGCTTTCTACCCAAATCTGGCGTCCAGCGCCAGAAAAGGAGCCAAAACCAGAGTTGAACGCCCAAACTGGCACAAAAGCTAGCGTTCAACTCCAAGAAGGACCTCTACATGTGCAACACTCAGTCTCAGCCCAAACACACACCAAGTGGGCCCAGGAAGTGGATTTATACATCAATTACTTACTCATGTAAACCCTAGTAGCTAGTTTATTATAAATAGGACCTTTTACTATTGTATTAGGCATCTTTTGATCAATCTTGGATCCTAGATTGTATTTTGATCCTGTGATCACGTTTTGGGGGCAGGCCATCTCGGCCATGCCTGGACCCTTCACTTATGTATTTTTAACGGTAGAGTTTCTGCACTCCATAGATTAAGGTGTGGAGCTCTGCTGTTCCTCAAAGATTAATGCAAAGTACTACTGTTTTCTATTCAATTCATCTTATTTCACTTCTAAGATATCCACTCGCACCCAAGAACGTGATGAAGGTGATGATTATGTGTGACGCTCATCATCCTTCTCCTTTATGAACGCGTGCCTGACAAACACTTCCGTTCAACATGAAATAAGCTAGAATGAATATCTATTAAATCTCTTAACCAGAATCTTCGTGGCGTAAGCTAGAAGGATGGCGGCATTCAAGAGAATCCGGAAAGTCTAAACCTTGTCTGTGGTATTCTGAGTAGGATTCGATGAATGAATGACTGTGACGAGCTCCAAACTCGCAATTGCTGGGCGTAGTGACAGACGCAAAAGGAGGGTGAATCCTATTCCAGCATGATCGAGAACCGACAGATGATTGGCCGTGCTGTGACAGAGCATGTGAGCATATTTTTCACTGAGAGGAGGGGATGTAGCCACTGACAATGGTGATGCCCTTGCATAAAGCCAGCCATGGAAAGGAGTGAGACTGATTGGATGAAGATAGCAGGAAAGCAGAGGTTCAGAGGAACGAAAAGCATCTCCATTCGCTTATCTGAAATTCCTACCAATGATTTACATAAGTATCTGTATCCCTATTTTATTATATAATATTCGAAAACACCATTATCACTTTATATCTGCCTGACTGAGATTTACAAGGTGACCATAGCTTGCTTCATACCAACAATCTCCGTGGGATTCGACCCTTACTCACGTAAGGTATTACTTGGACGACCCAGTGCACTTGCTAGTTAGTTGTATCGAAGTTGTGACAAATTATGAATGTGTAATCACGATTACGCGTACCAAGTTGCTCACGTGCCAGGAATAGTTTGAGCCTGGACATCACAATTTCGTGCACCAACGCCCTAAGCTAAAGTCCATGCCTACTGCACACTTTCTCTGCAAGTGATGCTGAGTCCACTAAAGATGATAACTGCTTCAACTCAAGATGCAAAGGTCCATATCCAAGACTTGAAGAGCCATCTAGAAGATCAGAAGAGTAGTATAAATAGGAGTAGTTTTGAACTAGAAAAGAGCTTTTGGATTGAGAGGACTACTCTCTGTATAATTTTACTTTCTCTGTAACTTCTAGTTTTACTTTTTAGAATGCATTCTCTATCTTTGTTTTCCATTTCCAAAGCCATGAACAACTAAACTCCTTTCATTGGGTTAGGGCGCTCTGTTGTAATTTGATGGATCAATAATAGTTTTCATTATTCTTCTTCTTTCTTTTCTCTTGATTTTACTAGAAAGCTTTTAATCTTCATCCAATTGGATAGTTGTCTTGGAAAAGAAGCTATTCATACTTGGATCTCTTCAGAATCCTGGACGAGGAATGAAGAGATCATGCTAGAAATGCTTTCTCATGTTGGACCAACACTTTGATTTGGATGGATATAGTGACATATAATCCTACCAACACTTTGATTTGGAAATACATGTGGTATAATCAGTGACCATACTTCATCTCTTCTCATGAGCAATTGGACCAAGGAATTGGCTATTGATCAAGATTTGAGAGATTGAATTACCAAGGAATT
>NC_029794.2:69986593-70022144 GCF_000816755.2 Arachis ipaensis | reverse complement strand
AGTGACAGATGCAAAAGGATAGTAAATCCTATTCCAGCATGATCGAGAACCGACAGATGAATAGCCGTGCCGTGACAGGGTGCGTGAGCATATTATTCCCTGAGAGGATAAGATGAAGCCATTGGCAAGGGTGATGCCTCCAGACGATTAGCCGTACCGTAATACATGTGGTATAATCAGTGACCATACTTCATCTCTTCTCATGAGCAATTGGACCAAGGAATTGGCTATTGATCAAGATTTGAGAGATTGAATTACCAAGGAATTGGAGTTCAATCACTTAAGATTGCCAAGGAGATCAATGAATGCATTGATTGAGGAAGAGATAAAAATGAACTTGATCCGGAGAATGCAACATCTCCTGAGCCCAATGAAACCCAAATTTCTGATCTTACCCATTCTCTTTAGTTTCTGCAATTTACTTTCATGCGAAATTCCCCATTCCCCATTTAAGATTCTACAATTTACTTTCCGTCATTAATATTCAGCTCTTTATTCCAAGCATTTACATTTTCTGCTATTTACTTTCCGCCATTTAATTTCCTGCAACTCTCACATCAAATTCTGCTTAGCTCAACTAGAACATTGGTGCACGAAATTACAATCACACTTTTGCAACTCCGCGCAACTAATCAGCAAGTGCACTGGGTCATCCTAGTAATACCTTACGTGAGTAAGGGTTGATCCCACGGAGATTGTCGGCTTGAAGCAAGCTATGGTTATCTTGTAACTCTTAGTCAGGATATCAATAATTCTCAGATTTAATTGTAAAAAATAAAAGAACATGAAATAAATACTTGTTATGCAGTAATGATGAACATGTTGAGGCTTTGGAGATGCTTTGTCTTCTGAATCTCTGCTTTCCTACTATCTTCTTCTTCATGCACGCAAGGCTCCTTCCATGGCAAGCTTTATGTTGGGCATCACCGTTGTCAATGGCTTCTTCCCGTCCTCTCAGTGAAAACATTCCAAATGCGCTGTCACCGCAAGGCTAATCATCTGTCGGTTCTCGATCATGTCGGAATAGGATCCATTGATCCTTTTGCGTCTGTCACTACGCCCAACACTCGCGAGTTTGAAGCTCATCACAGTCATCCCTTCCCAGATCCTACTCAGAATACCACAGACAAGGTTTAGACGTCCCGGATCTCAGGAATGGCTGCCAATAATTCTAGCTTATACCACGAAGACTCTGATCTGAATCATGAAGCTAAGAGATATGCATTCAATCTAAGATAGAACGGAGGTGGTTGTCAGGCATGCGTTCATAGGTGAGAATGGTGATGAGTGTTACGGATCATCACATTCATCAGGTTGAAGTGCGAATAAATATCTTAGAATAGAAGCAAGCGTGATAGAATGGAAAACAGTAGTAATTGCATTAATTTATGAAAAACAGCAGAGCTTCTCATCCCCAACAATGGGGTTTAGAGACTCATGCCGTAGAGAATACAATATGAAACGTGTAAAGTGTCATGAGGTACAAGATGAATCACTAAAAGTAGTTTTTATAGTAAACTGGGGACCTAGGGTTACAAAAAATGAGTAAGCTAGGGTGTTTAGTGTAAAAATCCACTTCCGGGGCCCACTTGGTGTGTGCTTGGGCTGAGCATTGTTGCTTTCATGTGTAGAGACTTTTCTTAGAGTTAAACGCCAGCTTTTGTGCCAGTTTGGGCGTTTAAATCTCGGAACAAAGTATGAACTATTATATAATGCTGGAAAGCCCAAGATGTCTACTTTCCAACGCAATTGAGAGCGCGCCAATTGGGCTTCTGTAGCTCCAGAAAATCTACTTTGCGTGCAGGGAGGTCAGAATCCAACAGCATCTGCAGTCCTTTTTCAGCCTCTGAATCAGATTTTTACTCAGGTCCCTCAATTTCAGCCAGAAAATATCTGAAATCACAGAAAAACACACAAACTCATAGTAAAGTCCAGAAGAGTGATTTTTATTTAAAAACTAATAAAAACTAACTAGCACCCTCTTTTTGCTTTTGGACCACGACTTTAACCGCTCAGTCTCAAGTTTTCACTTGACAACTTCACGCCACAAGCACATGGTTAGGGACAGCTTGGTTCAGCTGCTTAGGCCAGAATTTTATTCCTGTAGGCCCTCCTATCCACTAATGCTCAAAGCTTTGGATCCTTTTTATCACCCTTGCCTTTTGCTTTAAAGGGTTACTGGCTTTTTCTGCTTGTTTTTTCTTTTTCTCTCTCTCTTTTTTTTTTTGCATATACATATTTTTTCAGCAAGCTTTTCACTGCTTTTTCTTGCTTCAAGAATCAATTTTATGATTTTTTAGATTATCAAATAACATTTCTCCTTTTCCATCATTCTTTCAAGAGCCAACAATTTTAACATTCATGAATCAACAAATTCAAAAAATATGCACTGTTCAAGCATTCATTCAGACAAACAATAGTATTGCCACCACATCAAAATAACTAAACTATTTTAAAATTTGAAATTCATGCACTTCTTTTTCTTTTTCAATTAAAAACATTTTTCATTTAAGAAAGGTGATGGACTCATTTTCATTGCTTTAAGGCATAGACACTTAGACACTAGTGATCATGTAATAAAGACACAAACATAAATAAACATAAAGCATAAAATTCGAAAAACAGGAAAATAAAGGACAAGGAAATTAAAGAACAGGTCCACCTTAGTGATGGCGGCTTGTTCTTCCTCTTGAAGATCTTATGGAGTGCTTGATCTCCTCAATGTCTCTTCCTTGCCTTTGTTGCTCCTCTCTCATGGTTCTTTGGTCTTCCCTAATTTCATGGAGGAGGATGGAATGCTCTTGGTGCTCCACCCTTAGTTGTCCCATTTTGGAACTTAATTCTCCTAGGGAGGTGTTGATTTGCTCCCAATAGTTTTGTGGAGGAAATTGCATCCCTTGAGGCATCTTAGGGATTTCATGATGAGGAAATTGCTCATGATCTTGGTGAGGTTCTCTCATTTGCTCCATCCTATTTTTAGTGATGGGCTTGTCCTCTTCAATGAGGAGTCTTGGCCACAACTTCATAGAAGTGGTCTTGATGGACCTTTGAGATGAATCTCTCCATCTCTCATGACTCGAAGGTGGAAGCAATTGCCTTTCCATTCCTCTTTCTAGAGGTTTCTCCGACCTTAGGTGCCATAAATGGTTATGGAAAAACAAAAAAAAATGAGCTTTTCCACACCAAACTTAAAAGGTTTGCTCGTCCTCGAGCAAAAGAAGAAAGAAGAGAGTAGAAGAAGAAGAAATAGAGGAGATGGAGGGGGCTTAGTGTCTCGGCCAAGGGGTGGGTTTGGGTGGGAAATTGGTTTGAATTTGAATGGTGAGGTAGGTGGGGTTTTATGGAGGATGGATGTGAGTGGTGAAGAGAATGGTGGGATTTGATAGGTGAGGGGTTTTTGGGGAAGAGGTATTGAGGTGATTGGTGAATGGGTGAAGAAGAGAGAGAGAGGTGGGGTAGGTGGGGATCATGTGGAGCCCACAGATCCTGAGGTGTCAAGGATATCTCATCCCTGCACCAAGTGGCATGCAAAACACCCTTTGCTGCCAATCCTGGCGTTAAACGCCAGGCTGCTGCCCATTTCTGGCATTTAACGCCAGCTTCTTGCCCTTTTTGGCGTTAAACGCCAGTCTGGTGCCCATTTCTGGCGTTAAACGCCCAGAATAGTGCTAGACAGGGCGTTTAACACCCATTCTACTGCCTTTACTAGCGTTTAAACGCCAGTAGGATTCTCCTATAAGGTGTGCTATTTTTCATTCTATTTTTCAGTTTATTTTTGCTTTTTCAATTGTTTTTGTGACTTCACATGATCATCAACCTACAGAAAACATAAAATAACAATGGAAAATAGAAATTAACATAGATAAGTAAAATTGGGTTGCCTCCCAACAAGCGCTTCTTTAATGTCAGTAGCTTGACAGTCGGCTCTCATGGAGCCTCACAGATACTCAGAGCATGATGATGGCTTCTTAACACCAAACTTAGAGTTTGGTTGTGCCCTTCCAACACCAAACTTAGAGTTTGAATGTGGGGGTTTTATTTGACTCTGTATTAAGAGAAGCCTTTCATGCTTCTTCCTTTTCCTGTCTGCAAACCATGGTGGTTCTTGAATGGTGAAGAGTTACTCCTCCAGAAAGGTTTCAGAGATCTCAGTAGGAGGGTGGGACGCCCCTACTACTGGTTCTATCTGGGACAGGTGATCAGCCTGGTTCTCTGTCCCTTTTCTGTTTCTTATTTCGATATCAAACTCTTGCAGAAGCAACACCCATCTTATGAGCCTGGGTTTTGAATCCTGCTTTGTGAGTAGGTATTTAAGAGCAGCATGGTCAGTATACACAATCACTTTTGAACCTACTAAATAGGATCTAAACTTGTCAATGGCATAAACCACTGCAAGTAACTCTTTTTCTGTGGTTGTGTAATTCTTCTGTGCATCATTTAAAACACGGCTAGCATAGTAAATGACGTGCAGAAGCTTGTTATGCCTCTGTCCCAACACTGCACCAATGGCTTGGTCACTGGCATCACACATTAGTTCGAATGGTAATGTCCAGTCAGGTGCAGAGATGACTGGTGCTGTGACCAGCTTGGCTTTCAGGGTTTCAAATGCCTGCAAACACTCTGTGTCAAACACAAATGGTGTGTCAGCAGCTAGCAGGTTGCTTAGAGGTTTTGCAATTTTTGAAAAATCCTTCATGAACCTCCTATAGAATTCTGCATGTCCCAGAAAGCTTCTGACACCCAGGGGCTATCAGAAATAGGATAAATAATCCCAGCCTCTAGTAACTTAGTGACCTCTTTCTGCACCACTTCCTTCATGGCTGGATTTAGCCGCCTCTGTCATTGAACCACTGGCTTAGCATCATCCTCCAATAGGATCTTGTGCATGCATCTTGCTGGGCTAATGCCCTTAAGGTCACTTATAGACCACCCAAGAGGTGTTTTGTGTGTCCTTAGCACTTGAATTAGTGCTTTCTCTTCCTGTGGATTTAAAGCAGAGCTTATAATCACTGGAAAAGTGTCACCCTCTCCCAGAAATGCATATTTCAGGGATGGTGGTAGTGGTTTGAGCTCGGGTTTAGGAGGTTTCACCTCTTTCTGAGGGATTTTCAGAGGTTTTTTTATTTCCTCTGATTCCTCCAGATCAGGCTGAACATCATTAAAGATATCCTCTAGCTCTGATTCAAGACTTTCAGTCATATTGACCTCTTCCACTAGGGAGTCAATAATATCAACGCTCATGCATTCATTGACGTGTCTGGATGCTGCATAGCTTTGACAACATTTAACTTGAATTCATCCTCATTGACTCTCAGGGTCACTCCCCCTTTTTGGACATCAATAAGAGTTCGTCCAGTTGCTAGGAAAGGTCTTCCTAGAATCAGAGTTGCACTCTTGTGCTCCTCCATTTCTAGCACTACAAAGTCAGTGGGAAAGGCAAACGGCCCAACCTTGACAATCATGTCCTCAATTATGCCTGATGGGTATTTAATGGAGCCATCAGCAAGTTGAAGACATATCCGGGTTGGTTTGACCTCTTCAGTCAAGCCAAGCTTTCTGATGGTGGATGCAGGTATTAGATTGATACTTGCTCTAAGGTCACACAGAGCTGTCTTAGTACAAGCACCCTCTATTGTGCATGGTATCATAAAGCTCCCTGGATCTTGAAGCTTCTCTGGTAAGCTTTTCAGAATGACTGCACTGCATTCTTCAGTGAGAAACACTTTTTCAATTTCTCTCCAATCCTTCTTATGACTTAGGATCTCTTTCATGAACTTAGCATAAGAGGGTATTTGCTCAAGTGCCTCTGCAAATGGGATCTTTATCTCAAGAGTCCTGAGATAGTCTGCAAAGCGGGAAAATTATTTATCCTGTTTCGCTTGGCGGAGCTTCTGAGGATAAGGTATCTTGGCTTTATATTCTTCAACCTTAGTTGCTGCAGGTTTATTCCCTACAGAAGTGGTTGGAGAAGCCTTCTTAGAGGGGTTACTATCAGCACTTGCAGGTGTCTGATTCTTCATTGGCGTTTGAACGCCAGGATTGGGTGCTGGATGGGCGTTTAACGCCAGCTTCCCACCCTTTTCTGGCGTTTGAACGCTGGAATTATTCCTCTCTGGGCTCTTGCTGTCTTCAGAGGGATTTTAGGCAGTGGTTTGGTCATCCTCTGTCAGTTGTTTCTTTCTTGGCTTTCTGCTACTTTGAGCTGATTTATTCAATGTCTTCCTGCTCCTTAATTCGATAGCTTGGCATTCTTCTGTTATCTGTTTAGATAGCTGTTGTCTTGTCTGATTCAATTGTGCTTCCATATTCTTGTTAGCATTTTTAGTGTCCTGGAGTATCTCTTTAAATTCTGCTAATTGTTTTGTCACAAGGAGTAATTGCTGATTAGGTTCAACAATTTGTTCTTGAGGATTAGGATCAGTAGTTACTGTCCTAGCCTCTTCTTTTATGGAGGACTCACTGCTTGAGTATAGATATTGATTTCTAGCAACCGTATCTATGAGTTCTTGAGCCTCTTCAATCGTCTTCCTCATGTCTATAGATCCACTAGCTGAGTGGTCTAGAGACATCTGAGCTTTTTCTGTAAGCCCATAGTAGAAGATGTCTAACTGTACCCACTCTGAAAACATTTCAGAGGGGCATTTCCTTAGCATCCCTCTGTACCTCTCCCAGGCATTATAAAGGGATTCATGATCCTCTTGTTTAAAGCCTTGGATGTCCAGCCTTAGCTGTGTCCTCCTTTTTGGAGGGTAGAATTGATTCAGTAATTTGTCTGTTAACTGTCTCCATATTTTCATGCTTGCTGTGGGTTGGTTATTTAACCACCTCTTAGCTTGATCTTTTACAGCAAATGAAAATAGTAATAATCTGTAGACATCCTGATCCACTTCTTTATCACGTTCTGTGTCAGCAATTTGTAAGAACTGTGCCAGAAACTCAGTAGGTTCTTCCAGTGGAAGACCGGAATACTGGCAATTTTGCTGCACCATGATAATGAGCTGAGGATTTAGCTCAAAATATTTTGAAAAAAATGCTTAGTTAATTTCGAAATATGAAAGAGAAAAGTAGTTAAGTGATTTTTTGAAAAAGATTTTGAAATTAGCAATAAAAAAGATATGATTGAAAATTATTTTGAAAAAGATTTGATTGAGAAGATATGATTGCAATTTATTAAAAAAAATATGATTGAAAATTATTTTAAAAAAGATATGATTGAGAAGATATGATTGCAGAAATTAAAAAGATTTGATTTTTGAAAAAGATTTGAAAAGATCAATTTTTGAAATTAGAATTTTGACTTGACTAAAAAGAAAAGATATAATTTTGAACATCTTTGACTAATTTAATGCCAAATTTCGAAAATTATGAGTAAAATAAGGAAAAGATATTTTTTTTTATTTTTGAATTTTAATTAGGAAAGAGAAAAACAACAAAATGACACTAAACTTAGAAATTTTAGATCAAAACACAGAGAACAAACAAGAAAACTTTGAATGTCAAGATGAACACCAAGAAGACTTTGAAGATCAAGATGAACAACAAGAACAAATTTTTGAAAAATTTTTAAGTAAATAAAAGCACAAAAACACCAAACTTAAAATTTTTAGAGAATCAAACATAAATTTTCGAAAAATTAAAGGAAAACACAAAGAAGACACCAAACCTAGAATTTTTTAAAATCAAGTAAGAACTAAGGACATGCAATTTTCAAAAATTAAAAGAAAATAAAAGCATGCAATTGATACCAAACTTAAAATATGAAACTAAACTCAAATAAAAGACTCTAAACCAACAAAAATAAAATATTCCTAATCTAAGCAACAAGATAAACCGTCAGTTGTCCAAACTCGAACAATCCCCAGCAACGGCGGCAAAAACTTGGTGCACGAAATTACAATCACAATTTTGCAACTCCGCACAACTAACCAGCAAGTGCACTGGGTCGTCCAAGTAATACTTTACGTGAGTAAGGGTCGATCCCACGGAGATTGTTGGCTTGAAGCAAGCTATGGTTATCTTGTAACTCTTAGTCAGGATATCAATAATTCTCAGATTTAATTGTAAAAAGTTAAAGAACATGAAATAAATACTTGTTATGCAGTAATGAAGAACATGTTGAGGCTTTGGAGATGCTTTGTCTTCTGGATCTCTGCTTTCCTACTATCTTCTTCTTCATGCACGCAAGGCTCTTTCCATGGCAAGCTTTATGTTGGGCATCACCGTTGTCAATGGCTACTTCCCGTTCTCTCAGTGAAAACATTCCAAATGCGCTGTCACCGCACGGCTAATCATCTGTCGGTTCTCGATGATGTCGGAATAGGATCTATTGATCCTTTTGCGTCTGTCACTACGCCCAACACTCACGTGTTTGAAGCTCGTCACAGTCATCCCTTCCCAGATCCTACTCAGAATACCACAGACAAGGTTTAGACGTTCCGAATCTCAGGAATGGCCGCCAATAATTCTAGCTTATACCATGAAGACTCTGATATGAATCATGAGGCTAAGAGGTATGCATTCAATCTAAGATAGAATGGAGGTGGTTATCAGGCACGCGTTAATAGGTGAGAATGATGATGAGTGTCATGGATCATCACATTCATCAGGTTGAAGTGCGAATGAATATCTTAGAATAGAAGCAAGCGTGATAGAATGGAAAACAGTAGGAATTGCATTAATTCATGAAGAACAGCAGAGCTCCTCACCCCCAACAATGGGGTTTAGAGACTCAGTCTGTAGAGAATACAATATGAAACATGTAAAGTGTCATGAGGTACAAGATGAATCACTTAAAGTAGTTTTTATAGTAAACTGGTGACCTAGGGAGACAGAAAATGAGTAAGCTAGGGTGTTTAGTGTAAAAATCCACTTCCGGGGCCCACTTGGTGTGTGCTTGGGCTGAGCATTGAAGCTTTCATGTGCAGAGATTTTTCTTGGAGTTAAACGCCAGCTTTTGTGCCGGTTCTGGAGCTAAACGTCAGAATTCTTGAGCTGACTTGGAAAGCCTGTTTGGGCCATCAAATCTTGGGCAAAGTATGGACTATTATATATTGCTGGAAATACCAGGATGTCTACTTTCCAACGCAATTGAGAGCGCGCAAATTGGGCTTCTGTAGCTCTAGAAAATCCACTTCGAGTGCAAGGAGGTCAGAATCCAACAACATCTACAGTCCTTTTTCAGCCTCTGAATAAGATTTTTGCTCAGGTCCCTCAATTTCAACCAGAAAATACCTGAAATCACAGAAAAATACACAAACTCATAGTAAAGTCCAGAAAAGTGATTTTTATTTAAAAACTAATAAAAACATAATAAAAACTAACTAAAATATACTAAAACCATACTAAAAACAATGCGAAAAAGCGTATAAATTATCCGCTCATCAAACATCTCCTAAGCCCAATGAATCCCTCATTTCTGATCTTACCCATTCTCTTTAATTTTTTCAATTTACTTTCATGCTAAATTCCCCATTCCCCATTTAAGATTCTGCAATTTACTTTCCGTCGTTTATATTCAGCTCTTTATTCCCAGCATTTACATTTTCTGCTATTTACTTTCCGCCATTTAATTTCCTACAACTCTCACATCAAATTCTGCTTAGCTCAACTAGAACATTCCTCTAATTAAAGTTGATTGACCAATCAATCCCTGTCGGATTCGACCTCACTCTATTGTGAGTTTTTACTTGACGACAATTCGGTATACTTGCCGAGGGAAATTTGTTGAGAGACAAGTTTTCGTGCATCAATGTGTTCCAGAGATGTGAAATAAATCACTAAAAGTAGTTTTTATACTAAACTAGTAACTAGGGTTTACAGAAATGAGTAAATGATGCAGAAATCCACTTCCGGGCCCACTTGGTGTGTGCTTGAGCTGAGCATTGAAGCTTTCACGTGTAGAGGTCTTCCTTGGAGTTGAACGCCATTTTGTAACTTGTTTCTGGCATTTAACTCTGATTTGCAACTTGTTTCTGGCATTTAACGCCAGAATAGGGCAGAAAGCTGGCGTTGAACGCCAGTTTGCGTCGTCTAAACTTGGGCAAAGTATAAACTATTATATATTGCTGGAAAGCCCTGGATGTTTACTTTCCAAAGCAGTTGAGGGTGCGGCATTTGGACTCCTGTAGCTCCAGAAAATCAACTTTGAGTGCAGGGAGTTTAGAATCCAACAACATTTGCAGTCCTTCTTCAGCCTCTGAATCAGATTTTTGCTCAAGTCCCTCAATTTCGGCCAGAAAATACCTGAAATCCCAGAAAAACACAGAAACTCATAGTAAAGTCCATAAATATTATTTTTATTTAAAAACTAATAAAAATATATTAAAAACTAATTAAATCATACTAAAAATTATGTAAAAACGATGCCAAAAAGCGTATAAATTATCCGCTCATCAATAACATGATCTTGATGAAAGTTCTATGTAGTTGTTGGCCTGATACGGTTACTACCATGCATTTACATATTATTATTTTGAACATTATATATAAATATAGGATATGCTTACCCCCAGGGTGCTCCACCCAAATCAATTGAGATTGTGCTGCCAAAAAAAGGGGAAAAGTGGAGTTAATATACATGATTTGATCTTTACAACCAGATAAATCAAATAAAAATAATTAGCTAGTGACAAGAATTATTTGATGTTGAAAATTTTGATGAATTCTTATGTAGTTATGGAACTTCTTAATTTCTTGACTTGCCTTTCAGCAAATCAGGTTCGGGAATGGGGAGCAGGAAAGCATCCTCCGCCCCACCCCATCCAGTTAACATCCCTAAAAAGGATAATAACATCAATGAAATTTGAAATTAGTAGAAGTGTGCAATGAGAGAGAGAGAGAGAGAGAGAAAGAGAGAGAGAGAGAGAGAGAGAGAGAAAGAGAGAGAGAGAGTACTTTAATACAGCCCAGAAATTCTGAGAGACCAGCCAACGAGCGGTGACAATAGCATCATTTGGGTTAGGTTTTTTAGAAATGGACAACATTGATCTCCTGTGTGCCATAGAATTCTGGGAACAAACCAAGAAGAGTACGATAGGGACAAGTACATGTAAAACTCTAATACTTTTCATTTTCATCGTGCTCGTGTCTCTCAACTCCCACAACAGCACTATAGGCATTCATATCTTTTAACCTAACAACTTTAAACTTTAGGGAGAAATGGTTTAGGACAAGGAATAAAAGTTTTAATGGTAACCAGCAACAACTATAGGATTCAAAAAAAATTGAACCAATAATTCAGAAAAAAATTGTCTAGCTACTTAAAAGATTTCAGAAACTGCAATGAAAATAGAAAGACCCATTTTGTAGGTACTAATATCTAGAACTTACAAGAATATCTTGGCCAATCCATGAATATGATTGCTGTTGAGTAGCAGCCCAGAAAATTGCAAATGCCACAGAAAATAATAACACTACATGTGAGAAAATAGATAAATAGGCTTCAATACTAATTGATAGTGAGAAAATAATAACACTACAAGTTACGATTAATAATAAAAGACAGAAGGTTCTAATTAGTGAATAGGCTTCAATACTAACATAGATGAACAACTTGCACTGATTAATAATTTTCCTTTTTTCCATAGATATAAATAGATATAAATCTACTAAATTTTAGCAACAAATTAAAGTTGAAAGAAACAAAGAATGAATAATCAACTACACCATTGGAAAAACTACAACACTTGGTCATAAAAACTGAGGAACTCTTTGGAAAACCTTGAAGGATTAAACAACCCTCTCTTTGAATCATCTTCACCACCACCTTCTTTAGAGTTCAATAACAAGTTTATTAGGCCTTCATCATCACCTCCTCCAAAGTTCAAGTTCTTAAGAGATGCTGAGGAGAAGTTGTATAGAGGATTGATGGAAGAAGTTCAGAGGAAGGCAAAAAAGAATCAGAATCTTGTAGCTGAAACAACTGAAGTTAAAGTTAAAGATTCCCCTAATTCAACAACAATGCTTAGTGTCATTAATAACAGAGAAAGAGAACAGAAATAGCTTCATCAGAAGAATCTACCACACTTCTCTTTAAGTTCATCGCAGATTCTTCCACTGGAATCTTCTCCCCTACAACACTCACAGTAACATAGGCATGTCCTGGTCCCTGTTATGTGAATTAATTGGTTAAAAGGATTTCATAAAACTAGTTTTGAATCACAGTTAACATTTTAAACCGGAGACTGAAATACATTAAGGATACATATGCTGATTTTAGAGAACAAAATGAGGCATGAAACATTTGAATAGTTAACTAACTTATCTTCTATCAGAATTATATAAGAAGGAAGAAGGAATATGGGGGGTTATAATCTTGCATCTTACTCAGAAGCAGAAAAATAAAGATTATAACGAAAGGTAAAAATGAATCGCACCCAAACAGTAGACTTGGACAGCGGCAACAACGGCGGCTACCTTATCGGCAAAGACAACATCTTCCTCTAATGCTTGCTTCACGAACTGGTGATCTGAGGCAAAACAGTGGTCGGTGGAGAAGAGAGAACATTCGAGGATAGCAGTGGTGAGGTAGCGATGGCAATGACTATAACGAGAGGAGGTTAGGGCTTCGAGGCAACAGTAGAGGGAGCATGGACAGAGGATTTGCGACGCCAAGTGAGCGGAGGGAGTCACTGCCAGAGAGTCACCGCATAAGGAGGGTTAGGGGTGCCGGAAGAGGGATTGTCATTAGAGTCATTGTAAGCACTGAGTCATTCTTCGCGGAGTGGTGAGGGTGATGGTGTCCGTGTCCTACTTAGAGTGAGGTGAGGCACGTGAGGCACAAGGAAGAGAGGGCTTAGGGTTAGTTGAATGAGTTAGGGTGACGCACAATGTTTGATGAAGGAGTTCTCTAAAGAAAGGAAAAAGATTAAGCTAAGTTTGAAAGACATTTGGAAGGGTATGCACGAGTTCTGAAAATTTTTTTTGGGAAACCTTTTGGCCATTGTTCATATCCTGGGTCGAGCTATACGAAGACAAAAGCGATTGACCTCCTCAGTCAGGTCCCCCGACCTCTTCTTTAAAGAGTTTAGCCAAATCGCCATAAGAAGTCCAAGTAGGCCCAAACGAAGGGACACATCCCAATCTAAAGGCAGCCAAAGCCTAGAAAGACAAAGGCGGTTCCCCTTAAAGATAAGATGACTTCACTCAAAGATAAGATAAGATAACTAACTTATCTCGAAGAAAGGTCACTCCCCGCTACTATAAATACACTGGAGCACCCAGGTATAACTCATACTCTGATTTTACACGAAATCCTGCTTAAAGCCCATGCTAACTTAAGCATCAGAGTCTCTTGCAGGTACCACCACCCTCCGGTGATCAAGGATCAGCAGCACTACCAAGTCCAAAAAGTCGGACACGATAGCTCCGGCCACCGCTGTAGATCTCGATCGAGATCGACCTACAGTTTTAGGTAACCCTCGGAACATTGGCGCCATTGCTGGGGACCCTGAAAGTCATTCCATCATCATGGCGGACAACCTTGACAACGACCACAACTTTGATTTGGAAAATAGTACGCCGCATAAGAACCCGGATATCACACCGAAAGATACATCTCAACCAAACGGAGATAAGCATTCGCCAAATACAAAAATCCTAGATGCCCTACAAGCTCAATAGGATCATCTCAAACAGCTCGAAAAAGAGGTCGAGCATCAACGAGAAGCCGAGAGGGACCTCTGGAGAGAAACTAGGCGACACCGAGAGCTAGAGGACAAACTCCTAAAGCTCGAGGCTGATCTCAAAGCTAAAACCGTTCAGTCCAGTCACGATGACAGCTCTGATGAGGGAAAAATGATTCCACACAAAACTCACCGGTAAGTGTACCGGGTCACATCAAGTAGTAATAACTCACAAGAGTGAGGTCAATCCCAGAGGGATTGATTGATTGAGCAATTTTAGTTAGGTGATGAATTTAGTTAAGCGAATATTTGATGATTTGAGTGAAACTTGATTAACAGGAGCTAAATTGCAGGTAAATAAAAGTGAGAGGGTGAATTGACTAAATCATAAAGTGCAGAAGGAGTAAATTACAGAAACTTAAAGTGCAAGAAAGTAAAAGAGCTAAAACTTAAATTGCAAGAAAGGTAAATGACTGAAACTTAAAGTGTAAGAAACTTAAATTGCTGAAAAATGTAAATTGCTTGAAGAATAAAAGGGATTTGGGTGTTGGGATTCAAATTGAATTAGAAAGTGCAAATTAAAGTAAATCAAAGAGCTATGAGATGAAGAAAATCATATCAGGATCTCAGTACCAAAGCAGAAATGGAAAATTGCTTGAAGAAACAAACAGTAAGAAAACTTAGCTCTGAAAGAGAATTTGACAATTGAAGAAGAGTAATGAGAACAGAAAGCAGATCTAGATCTCAATTACTCTTTTGACAAAATAGAAAAGCAATTTGCAGAGGAAATGAAAATGAAAACAGAAAAGAAAGTTCAGATCCAATTTTTAATTCTTAGAAAGACAAAAAGGAAAAGTAAAAGATGATTCTAAGATGAATGATTCAATAGAGTCCTCTAATCTCAATTCAAAACCTAGAACAGAAAGTAGAAGTTGCAGAAGAAAGAACAAACAGAAAGAAAATAGATCCAATCCCCAAACTCCCAATTTCAAAAATGAAAATTAAAAGTGAAAAACTAAAAATGAGCTAAAGGTCCCTCTCTAATCAAATTTGTTCCTATTTATACACTTTCTATTCTCAATCTTCAAAACATGGAGTGGTCTTTTTAATTTTGGCCTTGAATAAAATTGGGTTGGAGATGCATGCTCCAGTCGAGCGCTCCGTTTGGAAAGTGAACTTGGCATTCACTTCTCCCTTGGTGCGCCTTTGTTGTGCCTTGTTGCCTCTAGTGTTCACTATTTGAACGCTGCGCTCAAATTTTGAGCGCTACACTTGGTTGGGTGCTGCCTTGGATGCGCGCATTGTTTCCCTTGGCTCTCTCTATTCAAAAACGTTCACTAAGTGAACGTGGCGTTCACTTTTTGAACACTAGCCTTTGTTGCACTCCTTGGTGCGCTTGTTTCCTTGGTGCGTGATGGCCTTCCTTGGGCGTTCACTTATTGAACGCTGCATTCAAAGTTTGAGCGCCACCCTTTTCTTCTTTGGTCCATTTGGCTTGAGCTTCCTTCCCAAGGCCCCACGATAAAGTTCATAAAGTGAACGCCAAGTTCACTTTTTGAACGCTATCCCTTGCCTCTTTGATGCGTTGCATTAGTGAACTCCAAGTGTACTCTTTGAACGTTGCTCCCTTGATTGGCCTCCCCATTTTCTTCATTTCTTCACCTAAAAGCAACCAAACAAATAATCAAAGTATCACTAAATTCACAAGGTCTTTGTATTATTCATGAAATCAATTAATTCTAGCATAAAACCTATGATTTTATGTAAAATAAATGATGGTTGATTGATTAAACATAATCATGAAAATCCACTCCAATCACTTACTTATTGTGCAAGAAAGTGCATAAAACTTAATGAAACTAATGAAAAATGCTTGTAAAACTAGCATAAGATGACATGTCATCACAACACCAAACTTAAACCTCGCTTGTCCCCAAGCAAGTGCTAAACATGAGAAGAAATGGAATGAAATAGAGAAGTATATAAGTCCTTATTTAGCAGATAATAGAATTTGAACCATGGGGTTTTATGCAGACAAAAATGCAGCTCAATTATTCTTTGCTGATAGATATGAACTGTCTCTTTGAAGATTCACTAGAGTTGCTGTCATAATTCCTTGTTCTTTGATTGATTCCTTTCTGATTTTGTTCTTCTTTCTTTTGCTTAGAAATATTATTTCTCAATGGTGGCTCAGTGTTAAGTGTTGTAGCAGCCTTTTGGCTCAATTTTTCTCAACACTTATTCACTACAGACACTTGGCTCACAATTCTTCTTAGAAACATTGATGCTCAGCACCTCTTTGGGTTACTAAATGCTTTGTAACTAGATTGCTCTTGATAATGGACTTTCGGTTGGTAATTCCGGATTAGTTAATCCAAGTTACCAAGTTTTAAAAGACTCCTCAGAACCTAATTGTCCAAGCATATCCTAGTATAAGAAGCACCACAGGCATATGTCCTAAGGTCCAAGCTATTGGTGTCTAGCCTTATTGTATGTTTCTTTTATTTTTGTTGCCAATCCTTGGCTTTTCTTCTCTCTTTCTTTCTCACTTTTCTTTATTTCTTAGGGATGTTCATTGATAAAAGGTTTCATAATAGCAACTAAGTGGACACTACAAAGAACATTCTATTATGCAGCTTTTATTATTGAGCTTATCATCCAATCAAGCAATTACCACCACAAGTCTTTATTTTTATTCCTACCACATTGAACAATCACTTTCTATTTCAAACATTTTCTCTTATTGATGTAGAAGGGAAACAAGACAAAATTTAATGCAGATGAAGATGAAGACAAGCATTTACACTAATGCAGACATCAAAATTTGCATTATTTGAACTAACATCAAGGTAAACAGCAACTTCTCATTCAGAACATTTCAAAGCAGAATAAATTTTGTGACAACACAACCTCTCAGGAGTGTCTTGCAACTTTTCTTTTGTCATCATCATCTTTCACTTTTGCATTTCCCTTGGTGATGATTCTTTTAAGAAGCTGAGTATCTGTTCTACATAATATTGGAAGTTGCTTGTTTCTCCAAGCACTTAGGCAAATGGTTAGCATACATGAATTATTGTAGTTTCTTGGACTTACCTTGGTGAGGGAACACCAAACTTAGTCCCTTGCTACTGTCTATGATGCATCAGTTACATGAAACACTGTGCTTTTGTTAAAAGTCATTAAACTAAAAACTAGAAGATAGACAATGGTTTAGTGATTTCTCTGATTGCTTGGAGCTAGTAACCATTTATGTAGAGGGTTGAAATGTGTTTTTAAATGAGATTTTTAGTGGAACACCAAACTTAGCATCCTTCATTCATTCTTAAATTATTTTGGTGTACAACACCAAACTTAGCTCCTTGCAATACATATAAGTCTAGTTAACCTTTTTATTGAAATAGCTTAGGAAAAGAAAACTACCTCATGGTTGGATTGCCCAACAAGCGCTCTTTTAATGTCACTAGCTTGACATCCATCATTCTTGCTCAACTTAACTTCTGAATCTCCTTCTCTTTGTCCCAAGAGCCTCCTAAATAATGCTTTGCCCTGTGACCGTTTTCTGTGAAATTGCTCTTTGTTGCTTCATCTAGGAGTTCAAGGCTTCCATAAGGGAGAACCTTTGTCACCAAGTAGGGGCCAGTCCATTTGGACTTGATTTTGCCAGGGAAAACTTTGAGCCTGGAGTTATACAAGAGTACTTGCTGTCCTAGTTTGAACTCCTTCTTTAAGATTCTTTTGTCATGCCATCTCTTAGCTTTTTCCTTGTATATCTTAGCATTTTCATAGGCTTCCAGTCTAAACTCATCCATCTCATTTAATTGCAATAGCATCTTCTCTTCTGTTGCTTGAGAATCAAGGTTGAGGAGTTTAGTGGCCCAGAAGGCTTTATGCTCAAGCTCTACAGGGAGATGACAAGACCTGCCATATAATAACTGAAAAGGAGACTTTCCAATAGGAGTTTTGAATGCTGTTCTATATGCCCAGAGAGCATCTTCTAATTTTCTGGCACAATCCTTTCTTGTGCTCCCCACTGTTTTCTCTAAAATCCTCTTCAACTCCCTGTTTGCAAGCTCTGCTTGGCCATTGGTTTGTGGGTGATATGGTGTAGCTACTTTATACATTACCCCATATTTGTGAAGTAGTTTCTCCATCTGTTTATTGCAAAAATGACTACCACCATCACTGACAAGACCCTTAGGCACTCCATATCTAGTAAAAATGTGCTTCTTAAGGAATTGAAGGACAATTTGTGCATCATATATGGTTGTTGCTATGGCTTCCACCCACTTTGAGACATACTCTACTGCCACAAGTATGTATTTGAAAGAATATGAGGGTGGAAAGGGGCCCATAAAATCTATGCCCCAAAGATCAAAGAGTTCTACCTCCAAGATGTAGTTCTGAGGCATCTCATTCCTTCTTGTTAATCCTCCAGCTCCTTGGCACTCATTGCATTGATGAGAAAACTCTCTAGCATCCTTGAAGATGGTTGGCCAATATAATCCGCTTTGAAGTACTTTGGCTGCTGTTCTTTCTGGTCCAAAATGTCCACTATAAGCTGAACCATGACAATCCCATAATATGTCTCTCATCTCACTCTCAGGAACACATTTCCTAATCATTCCATCTGGACGCCTCTTGAATAAGAATGGTTCATCCCATAAGAATTTCTTGGCCTCATTGAGCAGTTTCTTCACTTGTTGCTTGGTGAATTCTTGAGGAATATTCCTTCCAACCTTGTAGTTTGTAATGTCTGCAAACCAGGGAGCTTGTTGGATTTGTAAGAGGTGTTCATCTGGAAAGCTTTCATTCACTGAATGTGGAGCTTGATTAGCTTCTTGTGATAGTCTTGACAAATAGTCTACTGCTTGGTTTTCATTCCTTTTTCTATCTCTCACTTCAATGTCAAATTCTTGTAGCAGCATCACCCACCTAATAAGTCCTGGCTTTGAATCCTGTTTAGATATTAGATACTTAAGAGCAGCATGATCAGTATATACTATAACCTTTAAACCAATCAAGTATTGTCTAAATTTATCAAATGCATATACAATTTCCAAGAGCTCTTTCTCTGTGGTGGTATAATTTTTTTGTGCTTTATTCAACACCTTTCTAGCGTAGTATATAACATGATGCAGCTTGTCTTTCTTTTGCCCCAATACAGCACCAATTGCAAAGTCACTTGCATGACACATAAGTTCTAAAGGTAATTCCCAATCTGAGGGTGTGATGATTGGTGTTGTAGTGAGTTTTCTCTTTAAAGTTTCAAAGGCATTCTTGCAATTGTCATCAAAGATGAAAGGATTATCAATCACTAGAAAATTACTTAGTGGTTTTGCTATTTTTGAAAAATCTTTGATAAATCTCCTGTAAAAACCAGCATGTCCAAGAAAACTTCTCACTTCTTTCACATTAACAGGTATAGGAAGCTTTTCAATGATTTCTATTTTTGCTTTGTCAACTTCTATACCTTTAATTGAAATCTTTTGCCCAAGAACTATCCCTTCAGGAACCATGAAATGGCATTTCTCCCAATTCAATACCAGATTAGTTTCTTGGCATCTTTTCAAAACAAGAGTTAAATTATGCAAGCAGGTGTTAAATGAATTGGCAAAGACAGAAAAATCATCCATGAAGACTTCTAAAAATTTTTCCACCATGTCGAAAAATATAGAAATCATACACCTTTGAAAGGTTGTAGGGGCATTGCATAGCCCAAAGGGCATCCTTCTGTAAGCAAAGACTCTAAATGGACAGGTGAAGAAAGTCTTTTCTTGATCTTTAGGATCCACCACTATTTGATTGTATCCAGAGTACCTGTCCAGGAAGCAATAGTATACATGTCCAACCAATCTTTCCAGCATCTGGTCAATGAATGGGAAAGGCTGTCTTGTGAGCTTTCAACACTTCAATCGGCGTTATTTCTTCTTCTATGTCCAAAGAGGAATTTATGATTACTGGCAGGGTCTCTGCTTCTCCAAGGAACACATACTTGAGATGAGGGGGAAGAGGCTTTAACTCTTGTTTTGGCTTCTCCTCTGTCTTGCCTTCAGTGGAGATTTCTACCACTTCCTCTTCTATTAGATCTTGTTCCACTTCTGTTTCCACTCCTTATTCTTTCTGGTTGTTGGCCTCAAGTAACCCCCTCTCTACTTCATCCACCATTCCCACTCTCATATATTTTTCTTTCTCAGGGGGGTATTGCATGGCTTTGAAGACATTGATGATCATCTTTTTCATCATGCACTCTGAGTGTCAATTCACCTTTCTCTACATCAATTATAGCCCTTGTTGTGGCTAGAAAGGGTCTCCCCA
The DNA here is from genome assembly GCF_000816755.2 of Arachis ipaensis. NCBI lineage: Eukaryota > Viridiplantae > Streptophyta > Magnoliopsida > Fabales > Fabaceae > Arachis > Arachis ipaensis. The sequence goes on along the minus strand of NC_029794.2, from coordinate 70,002,207 downwards.
AGATGATTGAGTTATGTCCTTCTTCCTCCATGTCTAAAATGACAAAGTCAGTAGGAAATATGAATTCTCCTACTTTCACTAGCAAATTTTCCACAACTCCATTTGGTATTTTGAGCGATCTGTCGGCCATTTGAAGTGACATTCTAGTTGGCCTGAGTTCCTCTATTGTAAACTGCTTTATTAATGAGAGAGGCATCAAGTTGATACTAGCTCCTAGATCACAGAGGGCTTTGTCCAATGCTCTGTTGCCTATAGTGCAAGATAGGATGAAGCTCCCTGGATTTTTAAACTTTGGTGGAAGACCTCTTTTGATGACAGCACTGCATTCTTGGGTTAGGATCACTGTTTCTTTTTCATTCTAGCTCCTTTTCTTGTTGATAAGCTCCTTGAGGAATTTTGCATATAGAGGCATTTGTTCTAGAGCCCCAGCAAGTGGAATGTTGATCTCTAGCTTCTTAAAAACTTCTAGGAACTTTGGAAACTGTTGATCATTGAGCTCCTTTTGAAATCTTTGGGGATATGGCAGAGGAGGGTGTGAGTTTTCAGCATTTTCCTCTGTTCTTGTGATTGCTCCTCCATGATTTGTTTTTCCTTCTTTGAAGATTGTGGCTGTTCCTCTTTCTCATTGAGCTTCTCTTGGTCTTGCTTGTCTTTGAGTGTCACTTCTTCCTTGCTACTAGCCTCATCATTCTCAAATGGCCTCTTGTTAGTTTCTTTGTCATTTACCAAGGTTCTTCCACTCCTTAGTTGAATGGCTTTGCATTCTTATTTGGGGTTGGGAATGGTGTCACTTGGTAATGCATTGGGTGCTCTTTCAGCTACTGTTTGCTTTGATAATTGACCAATTTGCCTTTCTAAATTCAGTAGTGAAGTCTCATGATTTTTGTTGGCCAATTCTTGGTGCTTGATCATCTTTTCCATCAGCATCTCCAAGTTGGAGATCCTCTAAGATTCTTGGGGTTGTTGTGGTTGATTATGGGATACTGAGGGTGGATGATAGTTATTTTGGTTAGTGGATGGGTTGTTGGGTGGATAGTAGTTAGGTTGAGGTTGATTGTTTTGTGGTTTTCTGTATTGATTTTGGTTAGTGTTTTGATGGTTTTGATGGTTTGTGTTTCTGAAGTTATTTTGGTTTGAGTTCTTTGCCAAGGTTGTTGGTTTTGGTTATCTCCCCATTTCAGATTGGGGTGGTTTCTCCAGGATGAGTTGTAAGTGTCTCCATAGAAGTCATTTGCTCTAGATCCTTGGTTGTGCATGTACTGCACTTGCTCTTGCTGCTACCCTTCATAGTTTTCCTACTGCTGTCCCCACACCGCTGGTGGTTAGTTAGTTGTGCTCACTGCTGCAAGCTGCAATCCATCCATTCTATTTGACATTGATTTAATTTGCTGTTGAAGCTGTTGGTGCATGAGTTTGTTCTGAGCTAATATAGTATCAACTCCTTCAAGCTCAAACACACCCTTCTTTGGAGCTGCTTGCCTTTCAGAGGAGTAGAAATACTCATTATTGGCCACCATGTCTATGAGATCATGTGCCTCTTGAGCAGTTTTCATCATTTGTAAAGATCCTCCTGAGGAATAATCCAAAGCTTTACTTGAAGGTAAGGATAAGCCTTCATAGAAATTTTGTAACTCCACCGATTCACTAAACATTCCTTCTGAACACCTTCTAATTAGAGCCTTATACCTCTCCCAAGCTTCATACAATGATTCTCCTTCTTGCTGTCTGAAGGTTTGCACATCAGTTTTTAGCTTGATGACTCTTTGGGGTGGATATAATTTGGCTAAAAATTTGCTAACCGAATCATCCCAGCTGGTAATACTCTCTTTAGAGAAGGTTTCTAACCAATGTGTGGATTTGTCTCTTAGTGAAATGGGAATAAAAGAAGTTTATATATGTCAGGGTGGATTCCATTGGTTTTGACAGTGTCACAAATTCTCAAAAACACAGAGAGGTGCTGGTTTGGATCTTCAGCAGCACTTCCTCCATACTGACAATTGTTCTGAACAAGGGTGATCAATTGAGGCTTGAGTTCAAAGTTATTAGCATGGACGTTGGGGGTTAGGATCCTGCTCCCACAATTCCTTGGGTTGGGGATAATGTATGAAGCTAAAACTCTTCTCTGAGGCTGGCCATTGTTGTTGGCCACACCATCAGTCTGATTTGGGATGTTATCCTCCATCACTTGATCCTCTCCTTCTGATTCCACTTTACCAATAATCCCCTTTCCTCTTGCTTCTTGATAAACCCCAATTTTGTGGTTTATATTGTGTAGAATTTGGGAGTTTTTATCAATATTTCTCACACTTATTCACTAGAATTGCATGGCTTTGTGTTCTCTTCCTAATTTTGCTTCATGATGAAAAACATGCTTATTTTGCCTTAGAATTGCTATATTTTGATCCTCTTTTATTTCCATTTGATGCCGTGATGTATTTTTTAAGTGACTTCAGGAATTATAGGACATTAATGGCATAGAAGAGAGAAAGAAAGCATGCACAAGAGGAAGGAACATGAAGATTTGAATTTTGGGAACTTCGCAAAGGGCGCGCACGCGCACTGCACGCGCACGCGTGCATGAAGGATAGATGAAAGAGGCACGCAAGGATGGACGCATCCGCTTGGATCAGAGAATTCCCACCGATGCGCACGTGCACATGGTGCGCACGCATGGATCACAAAAGCAATCGGCACGCACGCACACATGGCGCCCACGCGCGGAAAGCTACACATGACCTCATTAAAGGAAATCGTGCCTGGCAATTTCTGAGGCTCATGAGGCCCAAATTCAAGCTGTTTCTACATGGAAAAGACCCAAGGATACTAGTGGGAAAGGGGGGATCAATTATTTTACACTTAGACACAATTTTAGTTAGTTTTTTGGGTTCTTTCTTCTAGAGAGAGAAACCTTTGTTCCTCTCTAGATCTAGCTTTAATTTGATCTTCCCTTGTTGAATTATGAATTAGATTTTGTTAATTACTAGTTTTAATTGTTTAATTTGAATTCTCTAGTATAATTTTGTTTAGATCTTGTGTTATTTTTTGGTTCCTTTGTTGTTTGTCATTTTGTACCCATTTCATGAATCTTGTAGATCTTGATTTATTATTGTTGCATTCATGATTTCCATGAGTAATTGTGTTGTTTGACTGATTGTATGTTGATAATTGTTAGTGGGTACTTGTTAGTTCCAATTTAATTGCAATTTAATTAGATCTTTTATTAATACTTACCATGTGTTTGATGAAATGTTTCCTTTGATTATGGAGTTGTTCTTTTTACTCTTGGCCTAGGCTAAGGGAATTGGGTAAGCTTGAGTCATTGGGTCTAATGGATTTGATGATTTAGGAACCCTTAGTAGTCAATTTGATAGCCATTGACACTAGCCTACAACCAAGTTAATTGGTAATTAGGTTGGACCTTATGGGTTGATGTTGACCAAACCATTTAACATACTCTAAGTATAGAAGTAGACTTAATGAGTTTGGTTCCTAATAATTGTCAAGATATGGTTATTAGACAAGGATAGTGACCTCAATTCCCATGCCTAGCCAAGAGTTGCTTTTATCATTCATATTTGAAAACCCAAAAATCTTGATTGCTTTATCTTAGTTGTAGTTACTTGTTTAGTTTATAATAGAATTACTTTGGACGTTATTTTATGAGTTTGGAATTATTTACATTTTACTCTAATTGTTTGCATTAGTTTCTTACATTCCAAGATTACTTGCTTCTTAAGATTCCTAGTTTAATTTCTTGCTCATGACTTGCAACTCCGAATTTCTAACAAATGTTGAAGCACATGTTTGCCCATTCCTTGTGAGACGACCCGAGGTTTGAATACTTCGGTTACTTTTATTGGGGTTGAACTTGTGACAACCAATTTCCTTCTAAATTTGATACTCGAGGATTGTCGTTGGGAATAGCTATACTTGCAACGGGATTTTATTGAGAAATTCTATACCAACATAGTCCACGGGGTCCATCAAAATTTTTGGCGCCGTTGCCGGGGAATGGTTGCAACATATGCCTTGATATTGGTTATGTGAATATGTGAATATTGTAGATAGTTTACTTTCTTTTAGTACTTAGCCATAGTTTAGATTTCTTGTGTATGTGTGCTATGACTTCCAAGTTTGATGACTCGTTCTCAACCGAATTCTAGCTTAGCCAAGTTTGATTCTGAGATTGAAAGAACCTTGTTACACACTCAGAAAGCTAGACGGCGGTTGGATTATACAGCTAGTACTTCGGCCTCTCTTGAGGAACATACCGAATCACTAGATGGAACCGAGAGTGACTTGGAGTCCGCTACTTCCTATTCTTCTGTTGGCACTACTAATACATCTTTGCATCCTACAGGTGAGCCATACATGGCAGAGCCACGACGGATCACTTTTCATGAGCAAGGAGCTCCGGATATCATACTCCAACCTTTGCAAGCAAGGTATCCTAACCTTGGTCCAAACTTTGAGTTGAAGAGTAGCTTGATAATTCTGCTTCCTAAGTATCATGGGTTGCCGGGTCAAGACCCCATCCGACATTTGAGAGATTTTCAAGTTGCTTGTTCTACGGCTCAAAGGCATGGAGCCGATGAGTTGTCTATTATGGTTTTTGCCTTCCCTTTCTCTCTTGAAGGGCAAGCAAAAATGTGGTTTTATTAACAACGGGATGAGATTGTGACTAATTGGGACTTCTTAAGAAGAGAGTTTCTAGATAAATTCTTCCCACCGGAGAAGACCGACTACATCCGGAAGGAGATTTCGGGTATAATGCAAAAGGATCAAGAGAGTTTGTATGAGTATTGGACTCGGTTCAAGAGGCTATTGGAATCTTGTCCACACCATGGATTGAACACTCACTTGCTTATTAGTTACTTCACCGGAGGTCTTTGTGCGGAAGATAGAAGATTGCTCACCGCTTCTAGTGGCGGTTCCCTTTCAAAGAACAAGACGGAAGGAGAAGCTTGGAAATTGATAAATGATGTTGCCGAGGCTACACAACATGTGAGGGTGAGAAGTAATCCTCTCAAGGGTGTGGTAGAACCATCCCGTTCTGATGAGTCAAATTCACACCCCATTCAAAAATTTGGTGAATCTGTTCTTTGGCAAGTGCACCAAATATTATCGTCAAGTAATAACCCACAGTGGAGTGGGATCGTGTCCACAGAGATTAGCAAATTCAAGCAGTTTTGATTGATTGATGAATTAGTCAAGCGGAACAAATAGATGGTGAATTGCAGAATTATAAATGACATAAACGTAAATGGCTAGAATATAAAGAAAAGCAATAAAGTGCAAAAATGGAAATGGCAGAATGTAAAGTGCAGAATCATAATTGACTTGAATGTAAATGGGAATGGGGAATTGCTGAATGTAAAATTAAACTATAAAGGAAAGGGATAGATAAAAATGGGGAAATTCATTGAGATCAGGAGATGTTGTCTCTTTGGATCAAATCTTGCTTATATCCTCTTCAATCATGCAACTCATTGACCTCTTGGCAATCATGATTGATTGAGCCCCAATCCCTCGGTGACTCAATCTCTCAGATCTTGATCAATAGCCAATTCCTTGGTCTAATTGCTCATGAAGAGAGATATGCTTGGTCCCTGATTATACCACACACCATCATAGGTCAAAGTAAAGGGAGGATTATATGTCACATATCTAAACACCAAAATCCAGATTCTACTCAAGTGTGAGAAGGGATTTCAAGCATGCTTTCATGTTTCCTTTCCCAAGGTTCCCATGAAACCCATTTTGCATTCAATCTCTTTTCCAATATAATTAAACACTAAGCATTAAGAACAAAATTCCTTCTAACAAATCAAAGAGAAGATGAAGAGAAGAAGAATTTCACTATTATCAATCCATCAAGAACAACAGAGCTCCCACTCTCAATGAGAGGGAAGTTAGCTACTCATAGCTCAAAGAAAAGTACTCAAAAGTGAAGTGTAAAAGTAGATCTAAAACTAACTGCTTAACCCCCTTTTTAGTACTCCTTGGGGGTATTTATACAATACCTAGTAAAAATAAAAGAATTACAAAAGTGAAAAACGAAAATTACATTTTGGAGGGAAAAGAAGCTCAATAAGCGTGACTTCCTAGCTGGCGTGTAGTTGGCGCTCCATTGGCGTGTCACGTGCTCTTCAATTCTAGCTTGGCGTGCCACGCTGATGAGCGGATAATTTATACGATTTTTGGCATTGTTTTTAGTATGTTTTTAGTATATTTTAATTAGTTTTTATTATATTTTTATTAGTTTTTAAATTAAAATCACTCTTCTGGACTTTACTATGAGTTTTTGTGTTTTTCTGTGATTTCAGGTATTTTCTGGCTGAAATTGAGGGACCTGAGCAAAAATCTGATTCAGAGGCTGAAAAAGGACAACAGATGCTGTTGGATTCTGACCTTCCTGCACTCAAAGTAGATTTTCTGGAGCTATAGAAGCTCAATTGGCGCGCTCTCAATTGCGTTGGAATGTAAACATCCTGGGCTTTCCAGCAATATATAATAGTTCATACTTTGCCCGAGATTTGATGGCCCAAACAGGCGTTCTAATTCAGCTCAAGAATTCTGGCATTTAACGCTGGAACTGGCACAAAAGCTGGAGTTAAACGCCCAAACTGGCACAAAAGCTGGTGTTTAACTCCAAGAAAAGTCTCTACACATGAAAGCTTCAATGCTCAAACCAAGCACACATCAAGTGAGCCCGGAAGAAGATTTCTGCATTAATTACTGATTTCTGTAAAGCCTAGGCTACTAGTTCTCTATAAATTGGACCTTATACTATTGTATTTTCATCTTTTGACGTTTAGTCCCTAGACCTTGGAGGTTGGCCATTCGGCCATGCTTACACCATTATCACTTTTGTATTTTCAACGGTGGAGTTTCTACACACCATAGATTAAGGTGTGGAGCTCTGCTGTCCTTCATGAATTAATACAAAGTACTATTGTTTTTCTATTTAATTCACGCCTACTTCTTCTCTAAGATATTCATTTGTTCTTTAACTTGATGAATGTGATGATCCGTGACACTTATCATCATTCTCACCTATGAACATGTGCCTGACAACCACCTCTGTTCTACTAGCAATGGCTTGAATGCGTATCTCTTGGGTTTCTAATCTAAGATTGGAACCTTCGTGGTATAGGCTAGAATTATTGGCGGCCAATCCTGAGATCCGGAACGTCTAAACCTTGTCTGTGGTATTCTGAGTAGGATCTGGGAAGGGATGACTGTGACGAGCTTCAAACTTGCGATTGTTGGGCATGTGACAGACGCAAAAGGATCAATGGATCCTATTCCAACATGATCGGGAACCGACAGATGATTAGCCGTGCGGTGACAGCACATTTGGAACGTTTTCACTGAGAGGATGGGAAGTAGCCATTGACAACGATGATGCCCAACATAAAGCTTGCCATGGAAAGGAGTATGAATGATTGGAAGAAGGCAATAGGAAAGCAGAGGTTTAGGAGGAACAAAGCATCTTCATACGCTTATCTGAAATTCTAACCAAAGAATTACATAAGTATCTCTATCTTTATTTTATGTTTTATTCATCTTTTAATTATCAATTCTCCATCACCATCTGAATTCGCATGACTGAGATTTACAAGGTGACCATAGCTTGCTTCAAGCCGACAGTCTCCGTGGGATCGACCCTTACTCACGTAAGGTATTACTTGGACGACCCAGTGCACTTGCTGGTTAGTTGTGCGGAATTGTGACAAAGTGTGATTCACGTTTAAGAGCTCCAAGTCCTTTGGCACCATTGTTGATGATCACAATTTTGTGCACCAAGTTTTTGGCACCGTTGCCGGGGATTGTTCGAGTTTGGACAACTGACGGTTCATCTTGTTGCTTAGATTAGGTACTTTTCAGAATTTTTAAGAATGGATTCTAGAGTTTCAAGGTGATGTTCTTATCATCACAAAAGCTGATTGATTTTCATCAATTTAGCTGCTGAATGTAATGTCCTACTGAAGCTTGGCCAAACATGTCTAATCTTTTTAGACTGAAGCTTTAGACTAACATTGCATGATTCCTAGAATTCTTATTAAAAGTTTTGATTCTCTTTATTTTCTTTTCCATATAAGTTTCAAAAATCACAAAAAAAAAATTTATAAAACCATAAAAATCAAAAATATTTTATGTTTCTTGTTTGAGTCTAGTGTCAATTTTTAAGTTTAGTGTCAATTGCATGTTTTTACTCTTCTTGCATTTTTCGAATTTATACATATTGTTCTTCATTGATCTTCAAGTTGTTCTTGATGATTTCAGTGCTCTGATCTTTAAATTCTCCTGTTTTGTGTGTTTTGTTGTTTTTCTTATGCATTCTCAATTTGTTAAAACCTCCAATACAAAATTTCTAAGTTTGATGTCTTGCATGCATTGTTCATTTGATCTTAGTTGCATTTTTTGTTATTTCTCATCATTAAAAAAAATTCAAAAATATTTTCAAAATTGTGTCTTTTCAAGCTAATAATACAGAGAATTGAAGATTCAGAACATTCAGCAGAGGAATCAAACAGAAAAAGCTGGGCGTTCAAAACGCCCAGTGAAGAAGGAAAACTGGCGTTTAAACGCCAGCCAGGGTACCTGGCTGGGCGTTTAATGCCCAAAAAGGTAGGATTGTGGGCATTAAACGCCATAATGGATGCCATTCTGGGCTTTTAACGCCAGGATGACACTAGAGGGAAGATTTAATTTTTAATTTAGATTTTTTTCAAATCTTCATAATTTTTCAAAATCAAATCTTTTTCAAATCATATCTTTTCAATCATATCTCTTCGAAATCAATTTCTTTCCATTTCTTTTCGAAAATCCTTGTTATAATTAAAGATTTACTTCAAAATTTTCAAGTTGTTACTTGCCTGTTAAGAAAGGATCAAATTTTAAATTTTAAGAATCATATCTTTTAATTTCTTGTTAGTCAAGTAATCAACTTTGATTTTAAAACTTTCTCTTTTTAAATTGATCTTCAATCATATCTTCTCAATCATATCTTTTCAATCACATCTTTTTTAAAATTAACTCTCAATCATATCTTTTTGATTTCTAATTTCAAAATCTTTTTCAAAAATCACTTAATTTCTTTCCTAATCTTAATTTTTGAAAATCTCAATCAAATTTTCAAATTTCTTTTTAATTATTTCAAAATCTTCTTAATTTGTTTTCGAAAATTCTTCCCCTCTTCTCACATCCTTCTATTTAAAGGACTAACACTCTTCCTCAAGGTGCAATTCGAACTCCCTCCTTCTTTATATGTTCGAATTCTCTTCTATTTACCTCCTCCTTCTATTCTTCTTTTCCTCTAACACCTCAAGGAATCTCTATACTGTGACATAGAGGATTCCCTACTTTCTTGTTCTCTTCTCTTTCTTATGAGTAGGAACAAAGATAAAGGCATACTTGTTCAAGTTGATCCTAAACCTGAAAGGACCTTGAAGAGAAAGCTAAGAGAAGCTAAAGCACAATTCTCTCTAGAGGGCCTAACAGAGCTTTTCAAAGAAGAAGAAACCATGGCAGCCGAAAACAACAATGCCAACAATGCAAGGAAGGTGCTTGGTGACTTTACTGCACCTACTCCCGACTTCTATGGGAGAAGCATCTCAATCCATGCCATTGGAGCAAATAACTTTGAGCTTAAGCCTCAATTAGTTTCTCTAATGCAACAAAATTGCAAGTTTCATGGACTTCTGGTTCACGAAATTGTAATGTCAATGTTCACATTACTCTCTTACAACTTCGCACAACTAACCAGCAAGTGCACTGGGTCATCCAAGTAATATCTTACGTGAGTAAGGGTCGAATCCCACGGAGATTGTTGGTTTGAAGCAAGCTATGGTTATCTTATTATTCTTAGTCAGGATGCCAACAACAGTGTTTTTCAAGTTCAATGGTAACAAGTGAGAGGGCATAAATATAAATACTTATTGTGCAATGATGAATATGTTGGAGTTTTGGAGATGCTTTGTCTTCTGAAATTTTTCTTTCCTTTGTTTTCTGATTCACGCACGCACGTCCTCCTATGGCAAGCTGTGTGTTGGTGGATCACCGTTGTCAATGGCTACCATCCATCCTTCCAGTGAAAAGGGTCCAGGTACGCTGTCACCGCACGGCTAATCATCTGCAGGTTCTCAATCGTACCGGAATAGGATTTACTATCCTTTTACGTCTATCACTACGCCCAGCACTCGCGAGTTTGAAGCTCGTCACAGTCATTCAATCCCTGAATCCTACTTGGAATACCACAGACAAGGTTTAGACTTTCCAGATTCTCTTGAATGCTGCCATCAATCTAGCTTATACCACGAAGATTCTGATTTAGAGATCCAAGAGATATTCATTCATTCTACGGCGGAATGGAAGTGGTTGTCAGGCACGCGTTCGTGGGGGAATGATGATAATTGTCACATTCATTACATTCATGTTGAAGTGCGAATGGATATCTTAGATAGGAACACGCATGTTTGAATGGAAAACAGAAATACTTGCATTAATTCATCAAGACACAGCAGAGCTCCTCACCCCCAACAATGGAGTTTAGAGACTCATGCCATCAAAGAGTACAAAATTCAGATCTAAAATGTCATGAGATACAAAATAAATCTCTAAAAGTTGTTTAAATACTAAACTAGTAACCTAGGTTTACAGAAAATGAGTAAACTATGATAGATAGTGCAGAAATCTACTTCTGGGGTCCACTTGGTGTGTGCTGGGGCTGAGACTAAAGCTTCTCACATGCCTGGGCTGTTTTGGGCGTTCAACGCCAGGCTGTAACCTGTTTTTGGCGTTGAACTCCAACTTGTAACGTGTTTTTGGCGTTGGATGCCAGACTGCAACATGGAACTGGCGTTGAACGCCAGTTTACGTCGTCTATCCTTGAGCAAAGTATAGACTATTATATATTTCTGGAAAGCCCTGGATGTCTACTTTCCAAGGCAATTGGAAGTGCGTCAAGTGGACTCCTGTAGCTCCGGAAATTCCATTCCGAGTGCAGAGAGGTCCAATAGCATCAGCAGTCCTTTTTCAGCCTGAATCAGATTTTTGCTCAGCTCCCTCAATTTCAACCAGAAAATACCTGAAATTACAGAAAAACACACAAACTCATAGTAAAGTCCAGAAATATGAATTTTTCCTAGAAACTAATGAAAAAAAAACTAAAAACTAACTAAAACATACCAAAAACTATATGAAATTAACCCCAAAAAGCGTATAAAATATCCGCTCATCACAACACCAAACTTGAACTGTTGCTTGTCCCCAAGAAACTAGACAAATAAAATAGAATACAAATGAGTCAAGAAACAATAATATCTCAGAGTTTTTGAGTGAAGCTCAGATTCTAATTAAATGAGCGGGGCTAGTAGCTTTTTGTTTCCGAACAGTTTTGGCATCTCACTTTATCCATTGAATCTCAGAATGATTGGCATCTATAGGAACTTAAAATTCAGATAGTGTTATTGATTCTCCTAGTTCAGTATGTTGATTCTTGAACACAGCTACTTTTATGAGTTCTGGCTGTGGCCCTAAGCACTTTGTTTTCCAGTATTACCACCGGATACATAAATGCCATAGACACATAATTGGGTGAACCTTTTCAGATTGTGACTCAGCTTTGCTAGAGCCCCCAATTAGAGGTGTCCAGGGTTCTTAAGCAAACTCTTCTCTTTGCTTTGGACCTTGACTTTAACCGCTTAGTCTCAAGTTTTCACTTGACACCTTCACGCCACAAGCACAAGGTTAGGGACAGCTTGGTTTAGTCGCTTAGACCAGGATTTGATTTCCTTAAGCCCTCCTATCCACTGATGCTGAAAGCCTTGGATCCTTTTTATTACCCTTGCCTTTTGGTTTTAAGGGTTATTGGCTTTTTGTGCTTGCTTTTTTTTTTTTGGCAAGCCTTGTATTCACTGCTTTTTCTTGCTTCAAGAATCATTTTTATGATTTTTCAGATTACCAATAACATGACTCATGTTTATCATTCTTTCAAGAGCCAACATATTTAACATTCAAGAACATCAAATTCCAAAGACATATGCACTGTTCAAGCATTCATTCAGAAGGCAGAAAGCATTGCCACCACATGTAATTAATCAGAATTTCTTGTATTAAAAACTCGAGAAACATTGCCTCCTTATCTTAAAGAAAATCTTCTATTTTATTCATGTTTAATGATGATGAGAAAAAAAATTATAGCTTAATTGGAGATAAAATCAAAATATAGATGCTAATTACTACTATATGACTCCTAAGGTAAAACTCAAATAAAAAAAAATTATCACAGGGTTAAGGTTAGGATCAGAACTCAACAACCTTGACTTTGGGAAGCAGATGCCTCTTTAGTCTGTGGAGTGCTTGGCCCTTCAAGAGATAGTTTCTGACGATTTAGTTCTCTTAATTCATGCCTTTGCACTTCTTGTTCTCTGAGCAGTTTGCAAAGCATGCTGTTTTGATTTTGCTGTTCTTCCTTCATTTGGTCCATGGTTTCTTGCAACTTAGTGACAGATGCCTCAAGATGCTCCCAGTATTTAAATTGAGGGAGTTCTGGTAGGAATTCTTGCGCCCTCCTCTTGATGGGGTCATCCTGGATTTGTTGTTTTTCCATTGTGATTTTAGTGATTGGTTGCTCCACTGAGATATACTCTGTTATTCCCATCTTTACTCCAGCATCTTTGCAGAGCATAGAGATTAAGCTTGGGTAAGCCAACCTGTCATCCTTGGAGTTCTTGTTGGCAAGTATGTAGAATTCAGATGGGATCAGTTGATGAACTTCTACTTCTTTTCCCAACATAATGCAATGGATCATCACTGCTCTTCTAATATTGACTTCAGAACGGTTGCTGGTGGGCAATATAGAACGCCCAATGAAGTCCAGCCATCCTCTGGCGACTGGTTTAAAGATCTCCCTGATTTTGTCAGGGTGGATGTGAACAATCTTTCCTCTAACCACAGTCCTATAGTCATAGAGGGCAGCTCCAAATATTCTCTTCTTGTCTCTTTGCCACAGATTAGCGTAGAATTCCTGAACCATATTTCTTCCCACCTTCGTTTCAGGATTAGCTAGGACTTCCCAGTTCCTGTTTCGAATCTGCTCTTGGATCTCCGGATATTCATCTTCTTTCAGATCGAACTTGACTTCCGGGATCACAGATCTTAGACCCATTATTTTGTAGTAATGGTCTGAATGTTCTTTGGTTAAGAACCTCCCTTGATTCCAAAGTGGTTTTGGAACACTCTCTTTCTTGCCTCTTGGAGTGGGTTGTTTTCCTTTAGGAGCCATGATCTTAGTGGGTATGGTTTAGTGATCACAGATAAACACACCAAACTTAGAGGATTGCTTGTCCTCAATCAAAAGAAAAGAAAGGAGAGGGATAGAAGGAGAGCTAGTGTTGAATGGTAGATGAGAGGAAGGAGGCCGAATGGGTTTTTAAAAGGGAGGGGGTTGGTTTTCGAAAATAGGGAGAAAGATAAGATAGAAGATATGATTTAAAAAGAGATAAGTATGATAAGAAAAGATATAATTTCAAATTGAAGAGATATGAAAGATATTTGAAAAAGATAAATTTGGATTTTTGAAAAAGATAATATGGAGATTTTTAAAAAAAAATATTGATTAGTTGAAAAGATTTTTTAATGAAAAGAGATAGATTTGTTTTGAAAATTTTGAAAAAGAGTTGAATTGGATTGAAAAAAGGATTTGTGCTTATGGATTAAGATACATTTGATATTTTTAAAGTAGGGTTTTTAGAAATTAGGGATTTTAAAAATCAGGGTTTGTAACACGTTTATTCAAGAAATCATGAATTGAAACATGAAAATTAAAATTAAAATGAAAAATTTGAAGTAAAAATGAATTTACCTCCTCCCCACTATCCTGGTGTTTGAACGCCCAAACGCTGCATGTTTTGGGCGTTCAACGCCCAACTGCTGCTTCTCCTGGGCGTTCAACGCCCAGTTGTTGCTTCTTTCTGGTGTTGAACGCCAGGAACTCCTTTGTCACTGGGCATTTTTCTGAACGCCCAGGACGCTGTAAATCTGGCGTTAAACGCCCAGAAGGAGCTTCTTTCTGGCGTTCAATGCCCAGAAGATGCTTCTTTCTGGCGTTTAATGCCCAGATGGCTATCCTTACTGGCGTTCAACGCCCAGTGGATGCTTATTTTGGGCGTTGAATGCCCAAAATAGACTTTTACTGGCGTTTTCTTGCCAGTGAGCTCTTTTTTTCTCTGTTTTGTGTGCAGAATCCTTCTGTAACCCTGTAAACTTATACAATTGACTCTTTACCTTAGTATCAATGAACTTTATATAAACAAATAAAATCAAGAATAGGGCAAAATGCTTAGAGGAAGTGATGCCCCATGGCTGGGTTGTCTCCCAGCAAGCGCTTTTTTATTGTCTTTAGCTGGACCTTGCTGAGTTTTTAATCTAGCCTCAGCTTTGAGCAATCTTGCTCAACATTGCCTTCAAGATAGTGCTTGATTCTTTGTCCATTAACAATGAACTTCTTATCAAAATCAATATCTTGAAGCTCCACATAACCATATGGTGATACACTTGTAATCACATATGGTCCCCTCCACCGCGACTTCAGTTTCCCGGGAAATAGCCTGAGCCTAGAGTTAAACAACAGAACCTTTTTTCCTGGTTCAAAGATTCTAGATGACAGCTTTCTGTCATGCCACCTTTTTGATTTCTCTTTGTAAAGCTTGGCATTTTCGAAAGCAGTAAAACTGAATTCCTCTAGCTCATTCAGCCGGAGCAATCTTTTCTCTCCAGCTAATTTGGCATCAAAGTTAAGGAATTTGGTTGCCCAGTAGGCTTTATGTTCCAGTTCTACGGGCAGGTGACAAGCCTTACCATACACAAGTTGGTAAGGAGAGGTCCCTATGGGAGTCTTGAATGCTGTTCTGTAAGCCCACAGAGCATCATCCAAGCTTCGTGCCCAATCCTTTCTACGGGTACTTACAGTTCATTCCAGGATTCTTTTTAGTTCTCTGTTAGAGACTTCAGCTTGCCCATTTGTCTGTGGATGATATGGAGTCACCACCTTATGGTGAATCCCATACAGGACCATGGCAGAGTAAAGCTGTTTGTTGTAGAAGTGAGTGCCCCCATCACTAATTAGTACCCTAGGGACACCAAACCTGCTGAATATATGTTTCTGGAGGAACTTCAGTATTGTTTTAGTATCATTGGTAGGTGTGGCAATCGCCTCTACCCACTTTGATACATAGTCAACCGCCACCAGAATATAAGTGTTTGAGTATGATGGTGGGAAAGGCCCCATGAAATCAATTTCCCATACATCAAACAACTCAATCTCTAAGATTCTTTGTTGAGGCATGGCGTAACTGAGAGGTAAATTACCAGCTCTCTGGCAACTGTCACAGTTACGTACAAACTCTCGGGAATCTTTGTAAAGTGTAGGCCAGTAGAAACCACATTGGAGGACCTTGGTGGCTGTTCGCTCACCTCCGAAATGACCTCCATATTGTGACCCATGGCAATGCCATAAGATCCTTTGTGCTTCTTCCTTAGGCACACACCTACGGATTATGCCGTCTGCACATCTCTTAAAGAGATAGGGTTCATCCCACAAGTAGTAC
>NC_029794.2:69971998-69986512 GCF_000816755.2 Arachis ipaensis | reverse complement strand
GGCGAACAAATGCTCATCCGGAAAGGTTTCAGAGATCTCAATAGAGGGGGAGGACGCCCCTTCCACTGGTTCTATCCGGGACAGATGGTCAGCCACTTGGTTCTCTGTCCCTTTTCTGTCTCTTATTTCTATATCAAACTCTTGCAGAAGCAACACCCATCTTATGAGTCTGGGTTTTGAATCCTGCTTTGTGAGTAGATATTTAAGAGCAGCATGATCTGTGTACACAATCACTTTTGATCCTACGAAGTATGATCTAAACTTGTCAATGGCATAAACCACTGCAAGCAATTCTTTTTCTGTGGTTGTGTAATTTTTCTGGGCATCATTCAAAATACGGCTAGCATAATAAATGACATGCAGAAGCTTGTCATGCCTCTGCCCCAGTACTACACCAATGGCGTGATCACTGGCATCACACAATAATTCGAATGGTAATGTCCAGTCTGGTGCAGAGATAACTGGTGCTGTGACCAGTTTAGCTTTCAGAGTTTCAAACGCTTGCAGGCACACTGTGTCAAACACAAATAGCGTGTCAGCAGCTAGTAGGTTGCTTAGAGGTTTTGCAATTTTTGAAAAATCCTTTATAAACCTCCTATAGAATCCTGCATGCCCCAGAAATCTTCTGATTGCCTTAACATTGGCAGGTGGTGGTAATTTTTCAATTACCTCTATTTTAGCTTGATCCACCTCTATTCCCTTGTTTGAAATTTTATGCCTAAGGACAATCCCTTCAGTCACCATAAAGTGACATTTTTTCTAGTTTAAAACCAAGTTGGTCACTTGGCATCTTTTCAAAACCAGTGTCAGGTGATCAAGACAGGAGCTGAATGAGTCTCCATATACTGAGAAGTCATCCATGAAGACTTCCAGAAATTTTTCCACCATATCAGAGAAAATAGAGAGCATGCATCTCTGAAAGGTTGCAGGCACATTACACAGCCCAAAAGGCATCCTTCTGTAAGCAAATACTCCAGATGGACATGTGAATGCTGTTTTCTCTTGATCCTGGGGATCTACTGCAATTTGGTTGTAGCCTGAATAGCCATCGAAAAAGCAGTAATAATTATTACCTGCTAGTCTTTCTAGCATCTGGTCTATGAATGGTAAAGGAAAATGATCCTTTCTGGTGGCTGTATTGAGCCATCTGTAATCAATACACATGCGCCACCCTGTAACTGTTCTTGTAGGAACCAATTCATTTTTTTCATTAGGAACCACTGTCATGCCTCCCTTTTTAGGGACAACTTGGACAGGGCTCACCCAGGGGCTATCAGAAATAGGATAAATAATCCCAGCCTCCAGTAATTTGGTGACCTCTTTCTGCACCACTTCCTTCATGGCTGGATTTAGCCGCCTCTGTGGTTGAACCACTGGCTTAGAATTGTCTTCCAATAAGATCTTGTGCATGCATCTAGCTGGGCTTATGCCCTTAAGGTCACTTATGGACCACCCAAGAGCTGTCTTGTGTGTCCTTAGCACTTGAATTAGTGCTTCCTCTTCCTGTGGATTTAAAGCAGAGCTTATGATCACTGGAAAAGTACCACCTTCTCCCAGAAATGCATATTTCAGGGATGGTGGTAATGGTTTGAGCTCGGGTTTAGGAGGTTTTTCCTTTCCCTGAGGAAATTTCAGAGGCTCTTTCAATTCCTCTGAATCCTTTAGATCAGGCGGAACATCTTTAAAGATGTCTTCCAGCTCTGATTCGAGACTCTCAGCCATGTTGATCTCCTCCACCAGAGAGTCAATAAGATCAACTTTCATGCAGTCTTTTGGTGTGTCTGGATGCTGCATGGCATTGACAGCATTCAACTTAAACTCATCCTCAAAGACTTTCAGGGTGACTTCCCCCTTTTGGACATCAATGAGAGTTCGTCCAGTTGCTAGGAAAGGTCTTCCAAGAATGAGAGTAGCACTCTTGTGCTCCTCCATTTCCAGCACAACAAAGTCAGTGGGAAGGGCGAATAGCCCAACCCTGACAATCATGTCCTCAATCACGCCTGATGGGTATTTAATGGAGCCATCAGCAAGTTGGAGACATATCCTGGTTGGTTTAACTTCTTTAGTTAAACCAAGCGTTCTGATGGTGGATACAGGTATTAGGTTGATGCTTGCCCAAGATCACATAAAGCTGTCCTGGTGCAATTTCCTTCTAATGTGCATGGTATCAGAAAGCTTCTGGGATCTTTAAGCTTTTCAGGAAAGCTTTTCAGAATGACTGCACTGCATTCTTCAGTGAGGAGAACTCTTTCAGTTTCTCTCCAATCCTTCTTATGACTCAAGATCTCTTTCATGAACGTGGCGTAGAAGGTATTTGCTCAAGTGCTTCTGCAAACGGAATCTTTATTTCAAGAGTCCTGAGATAATCTGCAAAGCGAGCAAATTGCTTATCCTGCTCCTCTTGGCGGAGTTTTTGAGGATAAGGTATCTTGGCTTTATATTCCTCAACCTTGGTTGCTGCAGGTTTATTTCCTATAGAAATGGTTGAAGAAGCCTTTTAGAGGGGTTGTCATCAGCACTTGTGTGTGTCTGATCCCTCACTGGCATTTGAGTGCCAGAGTTAGAAGCTGGAGTGACGTTAGACGCCAACTCCTCATCTGTTCCTGGCGTCTGAACGCCAGAAATGTGCTTCCTTTGGGCATTCAACGCCAGTTCCTTGCTTGTTTCTAGCGTTGAATGCCAGTCCTGAGCATGGTCTGGGCGTTCAGCGCCAGTCTTCCACCCAATTTCTGGCGTTTTAACGCCAGAATTATTTTTTCCTGGGCTCTTACTGTCCTCAGATGGATTTTGGGTAGTTTGCTCATTTCTTGGCTTCCTGCTGCCTTGAGATGAGGTATTTAATGTCTTCTCACTTCTTAATTGAACTGCTTGGCATTCTTCTGTTATTTGCTTTGACAGCTGCTGCTTTGTTTGCTTTAATTGTACTTCCATATTTATATTAGCCATCCTTGTCTCTTGTAGTTTATCCTTGAATTCGGCTAACTGCTTTGTTAGAAAATCCAATTGCTGATTGAATTCAGCAGCTTGTTCTACAGGACTGAGTTCAACAGTTACTGTTTTAGCCTCTTCTTTCATGGAAGGGTCACTGCTTAGGTACAGATGTTGATTTCTGGCAACTGTATCAATGAGCTCTTGAGCTTCTTCAATTGTCTTTCTCATGTGGATAGATCCACCAGCTGAGTAATCTAGAGAGATCTGAGCTCTTTCTGTAAGCCCGTAATAGAAGATGTCTAACTGAACCCACCCTGAAAACATTTCAGAGGGGCATTTTCTTAGCATCTCTCTGTATCTCTCGCAGGCATCATAAAGAGATTCATTATCTCCTTGTTTAAAGCA
The DNA here is from genome assembly GCF_000816755.2 of Arachis ipaensis. Classification (NCBI taxonomy): domain Eukaryota; kingdom Viridiplantae; phylum Streptophyta; class Magnoliopsida; order Fabales; family Fabaceae; genus Arachis; species Arachis ipaensis. The sequence goes on along the minus strand of NC_029794.2, from coordinate 69,983,176 downwards.
TTGGATGTCCAGCCTTAGCTGTGTCATCCATTTTGGAGGAAAGTATTGATTCAAGAATTTTTCTGTCAGCTGTTTCCATGTCTTTGTGCTAGCCTTAGGTTGGTTATTTAACCACCTCTTAGCTTTGTCTTTTACAGCAAATGGGAACAGTAATAATCTATAGACATCCTGATCTACTTCCTTATCATGTACTGTGTCAGCAATTTGTAAAAACTGTACCAGAAACTCTGTAGGTTCTTCCTGTGGAAAACCGGAATACTGGCAACTTTGCTGCACCATGATAATGAGCTGAGGATTCAACTCAAAGCTACTGACTCCAATGGAGGGTATACTGATACTACTCCCATATGAAGCAGTAGTGGGGTTAGCATATGACCCCAGAGTCCTTCTAGACTGTTCATTTCCACTTAGATCCATGATGGAGAAAGGGAGATGATGTAATATAAAAAATTATGTTTATTTATTTATTTATTTATTTATTTCGAAAATAAAATAAATTAAAATAAAATAAATAAAAATGGGTGAAGATTTTCGAAAAAATGAGGAGAGAGAAAGTGGTTAGGAAGTTTTGAAAAGGATATGATGATTTTTGAAAAAGGTTTTAAATTTTGAAATAAAAATCTGAATTTTAAAGGTAAATTTCGAAAATTTGCTTTAAAATAGAGAGAAAAGATATTTTTGAATTTAAAGAGGAGAGAGAAAAACAATAAGATAGCACAAGATTTGAAATTTTTAGATCTAATGCTCCTTGTTTTCGAAAATTTTGGAGGGAAAACACCAAGGAACACCAAACTTAAAAATTTTAATATCAAGACACAAGGAAAACTTAAGAACACTTTGAAGACTCACAAGAACACAAGAACATGAAGAAAGAACACCAAACTTAAAATTTTTAGAAAACGAAAGAAAAATCAACAAGAAAACACTAAACTTAAAGTTTGGCACAAGATTTAATGTAAAAATTATTTTTGAAAAAAAATTTTAAAAAGAAGGTACCCAATTACCAAGAACACAGACCAACGCTCTAGCCAAATGGGCAGTAAATGAAACATTTGTTTTGAAAAAATGTTTTTAATAACTAGGAAAATAAATATATATATATATATATTTTGAAAAGAATATAAAAGACTCTGACCCAAAAGACAAAATTTTCCTAATCTAAGCAACAGGATTCACCGTCAGTTGTTCAAACTCAAACAATCTCCAGCAACGGCGCCAAAAACTTGGTTCACAAAATTGTAATGTCAATGTTCACATTACTCTCTTACAACTTCGCACAACTAACCAGCAAGTGCACTGGGTCGTCCGAGTAATACCTTACGTGAGTAAGGGTCGAATCCCACAGAGATTGTTGGTTTGAAGCAAGCTATGGTTATCTTATTATTCTTAGTTAGGATGCCAACAATAGTGTTTTTCAATTTCAATGGTAACAAGTGAGAGGGCATAAATATAAATACTTATTGTGCAATGATGGAGAATCTATTGGAGTTTTAGAGATGCTTTGTCTTCTGAAATTCTGCTTTCCTTTGTTTTCTGATTCACGCACGCACGTCCTCCTATGGCAAGCTGTGTGTTGGTGGATCACCGTTGTCAATGGCTACTATCCATCCTTCCAGTGAAAAGGGTCCAGGTGCGCTGTCACCGCACGGTTAATCATCTGCAGGTTCACAAAAGTACTGGAATAGAATTTACTATCCTTTTGCGTCTATCACTGTGCCCAGCACTCGTGAGTTTGAAGCTCGTCACAGTCGTTCAATCCCTGAATCCTACTCGGAATACCACAGACAAGGTTTACACTTTCTGGATTCTCTTGAATGCTGCCATCAATCTAGCTTATACCACGAAGATTCTGATTTAGAGATCCAAGAGATATTCATTCATTCTACGGTGGAACGGAAGTGGTTGTCAGGCACGCCTTCGTGGGGGAATGATGATGATTGTCACGTTCATCACATTCATGTTGAAGTGGGAATGGATATCTTAGATAGGAACACGCATGTTTGAATGGAAAACAGAAATACTTGCATTCATTCATCGAGACACAGCAGAGCTCCTCACCCCCAACAATGGAGTTTAGAGACTCATGCCGTCAAAGAGTACAAAATTCAGATCTAAAATGTCATGAGATACAGAATAAATCCCTAAAAGTTGTTTAAATACTAAACTAGTAACCTAGGTTTACAGAAAATGAGTAAACTATGATAGATAGTGCAGAAATCCACTTCTGGGGCCCACTTGGTGTGTGCTGGGTCTGAGACTAAAGCTTCTCACGTGCCTGGGCTATTTTGGGTGTTCAACGCCAGGCTTTAACCTGTTTCTGGCATTGAACTCCAAATTGTAACGTGTTTCTGGCGCTGGACGCCAGACTGCAACATGGAACTGGCGTTGAACGCCAGTTTACGTCATCTATCCTTGAGCAAAGTATGGACTATTATATATTTCTGGAAAGCCCTTAATGTCTACTTTCCAACGCAATTGGAAGCGCGTCAATTGGACTCCTGTAGCCCCAGAAATTCCATTCCGAGTGCAGAGAGGTTAGGATCCAACAGCATCAGCAGTCCTTTTTCAGCCTGAATCAGATTTTTGCTCAGGTCCCTCAATTTCAGCCAGAAAATACCTAAAATTATAGAAAAATACACAAACTCATAGTAAAGTCCAGAAATATGAATTTTTCCTAGAAACTAATGAAAATAAACTAAAAACTAACTAAAACATACTAAAAACTATATGAAATTAACCCCAAAAAGCGTATAAAATATCCGCTCATCAACTTTCATTGGAAGATCCTCATCAGTTCTTAGCTGAATTCTTACAAATCTGTGACACTGTCAGACCAATGAGGTTGACCATAAAGTCTACAGAATTATGCTCTTCCCTTTTGCTGTAAGAGACAGAGCTAGGACATGGTTGGATTCACAACCCAAAGAAAGCCTGAACTCTTGGGAAAAGCGAGTTAATGCCTTCTTGGGAAAGTTCTTTCCACCTCAAAATTGAGCAAGCTTAGAGTGGAAGTCCAAACCTTCAGACAGAAGGAAGGTGAATCCCTCTATGAAGCTTGGGAAAGATACAAGCAATTGATCAGAAGGTGTCCTTCTGACATGCTTTCTGAATGGAGCATCATAGGTATCTTCTATGATGGTCTGTCTGAACTGTCCAAAATATCATTGGACAGCTCTACTGGAGGATCTCTTCATCTGAAGAAAACGCCTGCAGAAGCTCAGGAACTCATTGAAATGGTTGCAAATAACCAATTCATGTACACTTCTGAAAGGAACCCTGTGAATAATAGGACAAATCAGAAGAAAGGAGTTCTTGAGATTGATACTCTGAATGCCATACCGGCTCAGAATAAAATATTGACTCAGCAAGTCAATATGATTTCTCAAAGTCTGTCTGGAATGCAAGCTGCACCAGGCAGTACTAAGGAAGCTTTCTCTGAAGAAGAAGCTTATGATCCTGAAAACCTAGCAATGGAAGAGGTGAATTACATGGGAGAACCCTATGGAAACACCTATAATCCTTCATGGAGAAATCATCCAAATCTCTCATGGAAGGATCAACAGAGACCTCAACAAGGTTTCAACAACAATAATGGTGGAAGAAACAGGTTTAGCAATAGCAAGCCTTTTCCATCATCTTCTCAGCAACAGACAGAGAATTCTAAGCAAAGCCACTCTGACTTAGCAACCATTGTCTCTGATCTAATCAAAACCACTCAAAGTTTCATGACTGAAACAAGGTCCTCCATTAGAAATTTGGAGGCACAAGTAGGTCAGCTGAGTAAGAAAATTACTAAACTCCCTCCTAGTACTCTCCTGAGCATTACAGAAGAGAATCCAAAGAGAGAGTGTAAAGCCATAAATTCGTCTCACATGGCCGAACCTGGAGAGGAGGAAGAGGCAGTGATCCCCACTGAGGAAGACCTCAATGGACGTCCACTGGCCTCCATGGAGTTCCCTGATGAGGAACCATGGGAATCTGAGGCTCACACTGAGACTATAGAGATTCCATTGAATTTACTTCTACCATTCATGAGCTCTGATGAGTATTCTTCCTCTGAAGAGGATGGAGATGTTACTGAAAACCAAGTTGCTAAGTACCTTGGAGCAATCATGTAGCTAAATGCCAAGTTATTTGGTAATGAGACTTGGGAGGAAGAACCCTCCTTGCTCATCAAAGAACTGGATGACTTGACTAGGCAAAAATTACCTCTGAAGAGACAAAACCCTGGAAAATTCTCAATCCCTTGTACCATAGGCACCATGACCTTTGAGAAGGCTTTGTGTGACCTAGGGTCAAGCATAAACCTCATGCCTCTCTCTGTAATGAAGAAGCTAGGGGTCATTGAGGTACAAGCTGCAAGAATCTCACTGGAGATGGCAGAAAATTCAAAGAAACAGGCTTATAGACTTGTAGAGGATATCTTGGTAAAGGTTGAAGGCCTCTACATCCCTGTTGACTTCATAATCCTAGAGACTGGGAAGTGTATGGATGAATCCATCATCCTTGGCAGACCCTTCCAAGCCACAGCAAAAGCTGTGATTGATGTTGACAGAGGAGAATTGATCATTCAAGCGAATGGAGACTCTCTTGTGTTTAAAGCTCAAGGATATCACTCTGTCACCATGGAGAGGAAGCATGGAGAGCTTCTCTTAATACAGAGTCAAACAGAGCCCCCACAGTCAAACTCTAAGTTTGGTGTTGGGAGGCCAAAACCAAAATTTAAGTTTGGTGTTGAACCCCCACATTCAAACTCTAAGTTTGGTGTTGGGAGGTTCCAACATTGCTCTGAACATCTGTGAGGCTCCATGAGAGCCACTGTCAAGCTATTGACATTAAAGAAGCGCTTGTTGGGAGGCAACCCAATTTTTACTTATCTATATTAAATTTCTATTTTCTTTTGTTATTTTAAGTTTTCTATAGGTTGATGATCATGTGAAGTCACAAAAACAATTGAAAAAGCAAAAACAGAAGGAAAAATAGAATGAAAAACAGAACACCCTGGAGGAGAAACTTATTGGCGTTTAAACGCCAGAAAGGGTAGCAGAATGGGCGTTAAATGCCCAGTCTGGCACCATTCTGGGCGTTTAACGCCAGAAATGGGCACCAGGCTGGCGTTTAATGCCAGGAATGGGCAAGAAGCTGGCGTTAAACGCCAGAAATGGGCAGCAGCTTGGCATTTAACGCCAGGATTGGCAGCAAGGGGCGTTTTGCATGCCACATGGTGCAGGGATGAGAAATCCTTGACACCTCAGGATCTGTGGACCCTACAGGATCCCCACCTACCCCACCTCTCTCTCTCTTCTTCACCCATTCACCAATCACCTCAATACCGCTTCCCCATAAACCTTCACCTATCAAATCCCACCATTCTCTTCACCACTCACATCCATCCTTCATAAAACCCCACCTACCTCACCATTCAAATTCAAACCACTTTCCCACCCAAACCCACCCATAATGGCCAAACCATACCCCCCTCTCCATTCCTATATAAACCCATCTTCCCTCCTTCATTTTCACACAACATACACACTACCTATCCTCCTTGGCCGAAACACAAAGCCCACTCCATCTCCTCTATTTCTTCTTCTTCTACTCTCTTCTTTCTTCTTTTGCTCGAGGACGAGCAAACCTTCTAAGTTTGGTATAGTAAAAGCTAAAGCTTTTTGTTTTTCCATAACCATTTATGCCAGCAAAGGCCGGAGAAACCTCTAGAAAGAGGAAAGGGAAGGCAAAAGCTTCCACCTCCGAGTCATGGGATATGGAGAGATTCCTCTCAAGGGTGCATCAAGACCACTTCTACGAAGTTGTGGCCAAGAAGAAGGTGATCCCCGAGGTCCCTTTTAAGCTCAAAAAGGGCGAATATCTGGAGATCCGACATGAGATTCGAAGAAGAGGTTGGGAAGTTCTTACCAACCCCATTCAACAAGTCAAAATCTTAAGGGTTCAAGAGTTCTATGCCAATGCATGGATCACCAAGAACCATGATCAAAGTGTGAACCCGGAACCTAAGAATTGGCTTAAAATGGTTCGAGGGAAATACTTAGACTTTAGCCCAAAAAATGTAAGATTGGCATTCAATTTGCCTATGATGTAAGGAGATGGACACCTGATGCCAGGGCATTTTGGCCAGTTTCACTGACCTTTTCTTTACTGTTTTTAAGGAAGTTTCATGAATTTCCTTAGAAAATAAGCTAGTTTTGGGTAGATATTCACTTACATCTTGATTCAAGCATACATTGTGCACTTTACATGATTTCATGAGGATTTTGCTTGAAATTAATGACAAATTGGATGTTGTATTTCCCATGACTTGGACTAGAACTTTGATGCACTTTATTGCTTGATTTCAGGACAAAGGAAGCAAAGAAGAACCACATTATTGGCTACGTTAGTTACACTAACGTTGACACTAACGTGGAATGGGAGTAACTTGCAAAGTTAATGAGAAATGTAATTGCCAATAACGCTCTTGAATCCATCATTGCACATGTTAAGAGTCACGTTAACTATGTTAACGTGAACTCTAACGTGGAAGAAAGAAAGTGGAGCCAACGTTAGTGACACTTACCTTTGTCACTAACGTTGGGCCAAGCTCATAAGTGGCCACGTTAGTTGCCACGTTAACTTAGTTAACGTGGCTTCTAACGTTAAGAAGCAAAAGAGAAGCCAACGTTAGTGACATTTAACTTTGTCACTAATGCTGGCCAAGCCTCCACAAGAAACGTTAACTTCCACGTTAACTTAGTTAACGTGGAAGCCAACGTGGAGAAAGTAAATGATCGCCAACGTTAGTGACACTTGCCTTTGTCACTAACGTTGGCTTCTCTTTTGCTTCTTAACGTTAGAAGCCACGTTAACTAAGTTAACGTGGACGTTAACGTTTCTTGTGGAGGCTTGGCCAGCATTAGTGACAAAGTTAAATGTCACTAACGTTGGCTCTATTTTCTTTCCTCCCCGTTAGAGTTCACGTTGACTTAGTTAACGTGGAAGCCAACGTGGAGAAAGTAAATGATCGCCAACGTTAGTGACACCTAACTTTGTCACTAACGTTGGAATGAACCACACAAGCCACAATGAGTCACGTTAACTCCCACGTTAACGTGGAAGCTAACGTGAAGAAGAAAGATGATGAGCCAACGTTAGTGACATTCACCTTTGTCACTAACGTTGGAGATGGCTAGCATTGCTACGTTAGAGGCCACGTTATCCTAGTTAACGTGGACTCTAACGTGGGAGATAGGGGCACATTGGAACGTTAGTGACAAAGGTAAATGTCACTAACGTTGGAGATGGCTAGCATTGCTACGTTAGAGGCCACGTTATCCTAGTTAACGTGGACTCTAACGTGGGAGATAGGGGCACATTGGAACGTTACTGACAAAGGTAAGTGTCACTAACGTTCTCGAACCCACAATTTCACTTAACGTTAACACCACTAACGTCCTGAGCTAAAGTCCCTGCCCACTTTACACTTTCTCTCTGCAAGTAAAGCTAAGCCCAATGAAGAAGATAACTGCTTCAAACTCAAGATCCAAAGGCCCATACCCAAGACTTGAGGAGCCAACTAAAAGATCAGAAGAGTAGTATATATAGGAGTAGCTTTGAATTGATTAGGGAGATTGGAAATTGGGGGAAAACTACTCTCCGTATTTTGCCATTCTCTGCACTTCTAGTTTTGTTTTCATGATGTATTCTCCATCTTTGCTTTTATTTTCCAAAGCTATGAACAACTAAACCCCTTTCATTGGGTTAGGGAGCTCTGTTGTAATTTGATGGATCAATACTAGTTTTCATTATTCTTCTTCTATCCTTTTTCTTGATTTTACTTGAAAGCTTTCGATCTTCATCCAATTGGATAGTTATCTTGGAAAAGAAGCTATTCAAACTTGGATCTCTTCTGAACCTTGAAAGAGGAAGGAAGAGATCATACTAGAAATGCTTTCTCATGCTAGACCAAATTGGGTTTGGATGGATATGTGACTATAATCCTCTCAATACTTGATTTGGAAAATGCATGTGGTATAATCAGTGACCATACTTCATCTCTTCTCATGAGCAATTGACCAAGGAATTGGCTATTGATCAAGATTTGAGAGATTGAATTACAAGGAATTGTAACTCGATCACTTAAGATTTCCAAGGAGATCAATGAATGCTTTGATTGAGGAAGAGATGAAAATGAAATTGATCCGGAGAATGCAACATCTCCTGAGCCCAATGAACTCCCCATTTCTGATCTTACCCATTCTCTTTAGTTTCTGTCATTTACTTTTATGAGCAGTTACCCCATTCTCATTTATAATTCTGCAATTTAATTTCTGTCATTTACTTTCAGCTCTTTATTTCTAGCATTTACTTTTTCTGTTATTTACTTTCCCGCCATTTTATTTTCTGAAATTCCCAACTCAAATTCTGATTCGCTCAACTAGAACATTCCTCTAATTAAAGTTTCTTGATCAATCAATCTCTGTGGGATTCGACCTCACTCTATTGTGAGTTTTTACTTGACGACAAAATTTGGTACACTTGCCGAAGGAAATTTGTTACGAGACAAGTTTTTCGCGCATCAAGTTTATGGTGCCGTTGCCGGGGATTGATTGTGCATCAACAATGATTAAATTGGAAGATAACTAGATTGAGCATTTTTGTTTTGTTTGATTTAATTTTCTGTTTGAGTAATTTACTTTCAGTTCTGGTTAATTTCTTCCCTTCCCCCTACTTTTTCAATTTTCTTTGTTATTAACAATTCAGTTCACTAACCCACTAACTGTTTGATATATTGCATCACTCACACTAACAATAACTCTAACAGAATACTTTCTGCATTTATTTTCCTTGCTTGTGCTTTGTTGGTTGTATGACAGGGAGAAGAAACGGGGCTTCAACTTCCTTTGATTCTGAACCTGAGAGAACCTTCTTTAGATTAAGGAGGGAAGCAAGAGGAAAAAGAGTGGTTGGTGCTGAGGAAGAGGAGGAATACTTTGAACCAAACATGGAAGAAAACATGAAAGACCATCGTGAGGAAGAGGCTCACAACCATGGCGGAGGAGGTCGAGCAAATCATGCTGGGGAGGATAGAAGAGTTTTAGGCTCTTACATCAATCCAAACCCAGGAAAATGTGGAAGTAGCATTCAAAAGCCAACCATCCATGCCAACAATTTTGAACTAAAACAACAGCTTATCACCCTTGTTCAGAACAACTGTTCGTTCGGAGGGAGTGTCCAAGAAGACCCCAATCAACATCTAACCACCTTCCTGAGAATATGTGACACAGTAAAGTCTAATGGTGATCATCTTGACGCCTATAGACTGCTCTTATTTTCATTCTCACTCAAGGATAAGGCAGCCAAGTGGCTGGAGTCTTTCCCGAAGGAGAGTTTGACAACTTCGGAAGATGTGGTGAACAAATTCTTAGCACGATTCTACCCCCCACAACGAATCAATAGGCTGAGAGCTGAGGTCCAAACTTTTAGGCAACACAGTGGGGAGACTCTTTATGAAGCATGGGAGAGGTTTAAGGACCTGACAAGGAGGTGTCCACCTGACATGTTCAACGAATGGGTGCAGCTACACATTTTCTATGAAGGCCTGTCATATGAAACAAAGAAGGCTGTAGACCATTCATCAGGAGGATATTTGAACAACAAGAAGACTATTGAGGAAGCCATAGATGTCATTGAAACAGTAGCAGAGAATGACTATTTCTATGCTTCTGAAAGAGGCAACACTAGAGGAGTAATGGAGCTAAACAATGTAGATGCTTTGCTGGCCCAAAACAAGCTCATTACCCAGCAGCTGGCTGACCTCACCAAGAAGATGGAGAAGAACCAAGTAGCAGCAATCACTACTTCATCAACAACCCAAGAAGGAGTGAATGAAGAAGCAGAGGGTAGTCAGGAGCAAGCCAACTACATTGGGAATTCACCTAGGCAAAACCATGATCCATACTCTAAAACCTATAACCCTGGATGGAGGAATCACCCAAACTTTGGGTGGGGAAATCAACAAGACCAAGGCATAGATCAAAGACATTCAAATCCCAACAACAATGCAGCCCACCAACATTTCACATCTAGACCATATCAGCACCCACATAACCAACCCTCTCAACACCTTTACCAAGGGCAAAATAACCCTCCTCATCCTTCCACCTCTAATCCCAATCTACCATCATTTGATGACAGACTCTCAAGGATTGAGAATCTACTTGAAGGTATAGGCAAAGAGATTCAAGACAACAAGGCATTCAAGGAGAAAGTGCGAGCTAATTTCAAGAACCAGGGAGACACAATCAAGAGGTTGGAATCCCAAGTGGGGTATCTCTCTGAGCAGATTCCCAAACCTACAGATGGATTCCCAAGTGACACAGAGAAGAATCCGAGAGGTGAAACAAAGAAAGTAAGATGGGAAGATTGCAAGATGGTCACTATAAGTGATAAGGAGACTGAGGACAAGCCAAACAAGACGGCAGAACAACCTGGAGACACCTCAACAGAAAAGGAGGAAAAAGATCACCAAGAACCAGAAATTTCACAACAGGAGCTGCTGAGACTTTATGTACCCTTTCCCCAACTACTCAAGGGTGCTGTTGAGAAGAGAATATACTCAAGACTTCTTGACTTGTTTGCATCTCTGCATGTCAACATACCATTCATCAAGACCATCTAACAAATGCCTGCATACATCAAATACATGAAGGAACTGTTCCCTAGGAAAAGCTCACTCAAAGGAGGCCAAACTATAGTAATAAACAAGGAGTGCAGCGCCCTTATTCAACCAGAGTTGCCTACAAAAAGAAAGGACCCAGGGAGTTTTCACATCCCCTGTGCCATAGGAGAAACAATGTTTGATAGAGCACTCTGCGATTTGGGAGCAAGCATCAACTTAATGCTCTTATCCCTGGTGAAGAGGTTGCAGATCAATGAGATAATGCCCACAGATGTAGTCATCAGGCTGGCTGACAAAACTCAAAAACACGCAATAGGAGTGGTGGAAAATGTGTTGGTAAAGGTTGGGAAATACTTTCTTCCCACAGAGTTCGTCATCCTGGACATGGAAGAGAGTCACACTCACCCAATCATATTGGGAAGACCATTCCTAGCTATAGCTAGAGCACTCATAGATGTGGAGCGAGGGGAGCTAATATTGAGGATCCATGATGAACGACTCAG
>NC_029794.2:69962782-69971751 GCF_000816755.2 Arachis ipaensis | reverse complement strand
TACTTTCTTCCCACAGACTTTGTCATCTTGGACATGGAAGATAGTCACACTCACCCAATCATATTGGGAAGACCATTCTTAGCTACAGCCAGAGCACTCATAGATGTGGAGCGAGGGGAGCTAATATTGAGGATCCATGATGAACGACTCAGTTTTAATGTCTTCAAACTCTCACAAGAAGCAGACCAAGAGAACAAAGAACCAAGCAAAGATCATAATGAGATACTGAAAGAGGAAGCAAGCATTGAAGCACAACCAGCCCAGCTGGGAAAGCCCTTGCTTGATGAACAAGGAAATAAGCAGTTGTCATAGCTCAAGGAAAAGCTGGAGGAACCTAAACCACCAGAGACATGTGAAGACAACAACAAAATTCCCTTAGAAGAAGAAGTCACCAAGAACAAGGCAACATCAAAAGGGACAAAGAAGAAGGTACCAAGAGGGTGGAGGAACAAGAAGATCCCTACATAGGACTTCTCTCCAGGGGATAAAGTGATCTCCGCTTACTTCCCAGATATCCCCCCTGATCTCCCCACTGTACCATCTCAGTTACCTAAGGTCTTCACTATCAACAGAGTTCTCTCCTTAGAACATGTAGAGATCATTGATACAACCAATGGATATAAGTCCAAGGCAAGAGGGGAGGACTTGAATCACTATCAACCTCCTTGATGAAGAAGAAACGCAAAGCTAGTGACGCTAAAGAAGTGCTTCATGGGAGGCAACCCATGTTTTATATGCCTTTAATAGTGAATAAGTCAATATTCATGAATTCCAACCCAAACTTGACAAACACTTGGTGAAATCCTTATTATGCAGTATATAGTGAAGAACAAGTTTGGTGTTCAAAGCATGCCAAGAAAGCATGGATGCAACTCAGAGCATGCTAGTCTTGGAGCTTTGAACAAAACTTTTCATCACAGTGCTCCAAACTAAGTTTGGTGTCACCCCAGGGTGCCACGGATATGCATATAAGGACGCACAGTTAGTTAGTTAGTTGTTGTTCATGAATAAACAACCTAATCCTTTTTCTTTACTATACTAGCCGTAAAGTTTAATTTTTATGATATTGAATTTTTTTATTTTATTTTTATAGGGGAAAGGAGAGGAGCATTGAAGGGGATTGATTGGACAATTAAATGAAAAAGGTTTGGCCACTCCATGAAGAGAAACTACACCCTTGTCTCAAGAAGGAATGCATTGGAAATTGTTGCCATGCAACATTGAAAAAAGGAGACCCTTGGAGACCGAACCAATAACCTTCATAAAGTGATGATCCTTGTCCTTTCTCCATGCACAACCCCAACCGTCCATCAAGCAACCATTCCATCAATCCACACCCTCCACTCACTCATAATCTCCCTATATAAATGAGTCCTAGTGCATACTTACCCCTCACATTCAAATTCCCACTCTCCATACTTCACACTTTCGGCATCCAAAACCCCTTCATCACACCTCGTCTTAACCAACCAAATTCATCATCTATCCTTACCTTCCAATCCCCTCACACAGCAACTCAAATTCATGGCATCATCAAGCTCCAAGAGGCAAAAGAGGAAGGAACCAATGGAGAACATTATTTTTTATGAGAAGAGATTCAAAACTGCCTTCCATGAACAAGAATTTGAAAGGATCAAGATCAAGCAGATATTGTCTGAGTTAACCTTCCAAATCAATGAAGACGAGTGCCCACAGATTCGGGAGAAAATTGAACAAAGAGGGTGGCAAAGGCTCACTAATCCAGAGGGGAAGATCAATGCAAACCTAATCAAAGAGTTCTACGCAAATGTGGTTAGAGAAGACAAAACCAGGGCCCCAACCTTTAAAAGCTATGTAAGAGGAAAGGAGGTAGACTTCAGCCCAAATGCTATAACAAGAACTCTTCACTTGAAATTACCACATTTTGATGAGCCCAGTTATCATGCAAGGATAAGTAAGAGCCCTAACAATGATGAGTTCACAGAAATCGTGACTGACATTTGTGTTATAGCAGCTGATTGGGAGAGGTATGCAGATGGAAGACCCCGGTTCATCAAGAGGGGAGACCTTAGCCCGGAAGCCAAAGGGTGGTTTGAACTCGTAAGGAGGTCCATCCTCCCAGCTGCAAATAATTCAGAGGTTAATATTAATCGAGTGACTATGGTACGTTGCCTAGTACAGGATGGAGAAATCAATGTGCATGAACTCATAGCTGAGGGGATTCAAGAGTTAGCTGAGAAGGCTGATTCGGGTGCCAGGCTTTGGTACCCCAACACTATTTTCAGACTATGTACAAAGGCCAAGGTGGTCTTCGAGGATAGCAATCCAGACTGTGTGAACCCTGGGAGGCTAGTTACAATCCAACGTCTTGTCTACACTACACCTGCTCAGCAACAAAGAAGGCCACAAATAGGGAAGCTAAAAGCGAAAGAAGGAGCTCACCAAGAGGAGCCTCATCAAGAAGAATATCAACAAGAAGAACATCATGACCCAGCCAACTTGAACATGAATCACCTTCTAAGGGCCATTAAAGATCTGGGGATGAGACATATGGAAGGACAAGAGCAAATACTAAACCTTCAGTCCAACTGGATGAGCCAACAAGAAGAGTGGCAGAAACAACAAATAGAGCAGCAACAGGAACAATACTCCCAGCTCACTCAAGCCATCCACCAAGTTACTGAGAGGCAAGAATGTCAAGATAAGCATTTGCAGGAACTCAATCAGCGGCAAATAGCTCAGATGAAAGCATTCAATGAGTTTACTGTACTTAATAAAGGACGGCAACTACATAGGGAGGAGTTCAACGTAAACACTCAGGCCAAGTTGAACTACATGTCTAGTAATATGCATCATCTACACTATGCCATCCCTACATATGATGAGGTCCAAAAAGATTTTGTAGAACAAGAAGAGAGGAAGGTGAAACGGCAGAAGGAAACACTCAAGAAGAAGATGGAAGATGGTGGTTTCTGGAAGAAGCTGGTTGGAAAAAGCAAAGGGAGTGGGAGTATGAACAATCAAGAGGGACACAAGGAGGACAAGCAAGGAGGAGAGCATGGGCAACCACATGAGTAAAAGGTGGTGGAGTTCCTTCTTTGGTTCATCCCTTTCTATGTTTTAAATAAGGAAGATCTTGTATGAAATAGAACATGCTTCCATGATAGTTTGAACCTTTTAAATGCTGTCTTTTAAGTTCTTGGTTGAATAAGTTTATGATTGCTAGCCTTTATGTCACTGCATCCTTACTTTGCTTACTTGTATGCTTGTCCCTTTGAATTAAATGAAAAGAGAATGAGTGTTTTGCAAAAGAACAGAGTGGAGTTCATACTATGGAGTAAGTTCCTTAGTTTGTGGTGCGGTCATAAGTTAGCTAAGTTGGTTCAACCACAAGGTGGGAAGACAACTATCTGTCATGAATACTATGCTTTGAACACACCCCATGAGACTAACTAAATAACAAGATCCTAATAAGAAAAAGGGGAAAATAAAAATGAAAGTGGAAAAAAATAAATAAAAGAAAAAGAGTAAGCAATAAGGCTAGGCACCAATGGTTCTTGAGGCATGTGTCTGTGGTGTTCCTGTGTGAGGGATTTACTTGGATGAATAAGCTCTTAGGGGTGCCTTATCACTTGGTAACTTGGGTTAACTAACTCGGGATTATCAGCTGAAAGTCCACTATCAAAAGTAACCCTCACTACAGAGCATTTAGTAACCCAAAGAGGTGTTGGACACCAAGGTCTCAAGAAAAGAAAATAAATAAACCATATGCCTGTGGTGTGTATGTATGGGGGAGAGACTTGAGGAAGTAAGTCCTTAGGGGTGCTTCAACACCTAGCACCTTGAACCAACTGGTTCGGGAGTGTTGGCTAAAAGCTTATTTTAAAGAGTTGCCCCCTTACTGAGCAGTTAGCTTAAGAGCACAAATAAACCCTGAAATGACAACAAAAGGATCAACGAATAAAAGTCTCATGGGATGCAATCACAGTGAGTATTCTAGGACATGATAAAGGTCTGGAAGCCAGGAATGAACCTAAGTTGCTATGCATGAAACCACCATAAACAAGAATGACTCATTTCTCTTGGCATTCCACTCATCATTCTCTTGTTCCAGTACTTGCTTAGGGACAAACAAGCTTTAAGTTTGGTGTTGTGATGTCAGGGTATTTTGGCCAGTTTCACTGACCTTTTCTTTACTGTTTTTAAGGAAGTTTCATGCATTTCCTTAGAAAATAGGCTAGTTTTGGGTAGATATTCACTTACATCTTGATTCAAGCATACATTGTGCACTTTACATGATTTCATGAGGATTTTGCATGAAATTAATGACAAATTGGATGTTGCATTTCCCAAGACTTGGACTAGAACTTTGATGCACTTTATTGCTTGATTTCAGGACAAAGGAAGCAAGGAAGAACCACGTTAGCAGCCACGTTAGTCTCACTAACGTGACTTCTAACGTAGGAATGGGAGCTACCTTGCAAAGTTAATGAGAAAAGTAATCGCCAATAACGTCCTCGAAGCCATCATAGCCCACGTTAAGAGTCACGTTAACTAAGTTAACGTGAACTCTAACGTGGAGAAAAGAAAATGGAGCCAACGTTAGTGACACTTACCTTTGTCACTAACGTTGGGCCAAGCTCATAAGTAGCCACGTTAGTTTCCATGTTAACTTAGTTAACGTGGCTTCTAACGTTAAGAAGCAAAAGAGAAGCCAACGTTAGTGACATTTAACTTTGTCACTAACGTTGGCCAAGCCTCCACAAGCCACGTTAACTTCCACGTTAACTTAGTTAATGTGGAAGCCAACGTGGAGAAAGTAAATGATCGCCAACGTTAGTGACACCTAATTTTGTCACTAACGTTGGAATGAACCACACAAGCCACAATGAGCCACGTTAACTCCCACGTTAACTTAGTTAACGTGGAAGCTAACGTGAAGAAGAAAGATGATGAGCCAACGTTAGTGACATTCACCTTTGTCACTAACGTTGGAGATGGCTAGCATTGCTACGTTAGAGGCCACGTTAACCTAGTTAACGTGGACTCTAACTTGGGAGATAGGGGCACATTGGAACGTTAGTGACAAAGGTAAGTGTCACTAACGTTCAGGAAGGTTGGCAAGTTAACGTTAAGAGCCACGTTAACTAAGTTAACGTGGACTCTAACGTAAGAAAGGGGGAAGCTTCTCAACATTATTCGGAAAGGTAAGTCCCAATAACGTGTGCGAAGGACCAAGAGGCAACGTTAGTGGCAACGTTTGTGCCACTAACGTTGAGATTAACGTGGCTCTAACGTGGGTCAGGAACGTTAGTGAAAAAGATGATTGTCACTAACGTTCTCGAACCCACAATTTCACTTAACGTTAACACCACTAACGTCCTGAGCTAAAGTCCCTGCCCACTTCACACTTTCTCTCTGCATGTAAAGCTAAGCCCAATGAAGAAGATAACTACTTCAAACTCAAGATCCAAAGGCCCATACCCAAGACATGAGGAGCCAACTAGAAGATCAGAAGAGTAGTATATATAGGAGTAGCTTTGAATTTATTCAAACTTGGATCTCTTCTGAACCTTGAAAGAGGAAGGAAGAGATCATGCTAGAAATGCTTTCTCATGCTGGACCAAATTGGGTTTGGATGGATATGTGACTATAATTCTCTCAATACATGATTTGGGAAATGCATGTGGTATAATCAGTGACCATACTTCATCTCTTCTCATGAGCAATTGACCAAGGAATTGGCTATTGATCAAGATTTGAGAGATTGAATTACAAGGAATTGTAACTTGATCACTTAAGATTGCCAAGGAGATCAATGAATGCATTGATTGAGGAAGAGATGAAAATGAAATTGATCCGGAGAATGCAACATCTCCTGAGCCCAATGAACTCCCCATTTCTGATCTTACCCATTCTCTTTAGTTTCTGTCATTTACTTTTATGAGCAGTTACCCCATTCCCATTTACAATTCTGCAATTTACTTTCTGTCATTTACTTTCAGCTCTTTATTTCTAGCATTTACTTTTTCTGTTATTTACTTTTCTGCCATTTTATTTTCTGCAATTCCCAACTTAAATTTTGATTCGCTCAACTAGAAAATTCCTCTAATTAAAGTTGCTTGATCAATCAATCACTGTGGGATTCGACCTCACTCTATTGTGAGTTTTTACTTGACGACAAAATTCGGTACACTTGCCGAAGGAAATTTGTTACGAGACAAGTTTTCCACGCATCAACACCCATACACTAGAAGGGTCAACTTTGATCAAAGGTTGGACCAAGTCCTCATGGACATCTGTGAAGAGGGCACTCAATGGAAGAGTGATTCAAGAGGGAAGCCGGTTCAACTAAGAAGGCATAACCTCAAGCCTGTGGCTAGGGATGGTTGGAGTTCATCCAACGCTCAATCATTCCTACTAGCAACCGATCTGAGGTTACTATAGACCGGGCTATCATGATTCATAGCATCATGATTAGAGAGGAAGTAGAAGTTCATGAGGTTATATCCCAAGAACTCTATAAGGTGGCAAACAAGTCCTCTACTATGGCAAGGTTAGCCTTCCCTCATCTCATTTGTCACCTCTGCAATTCAGCTGGAATTGACATGGAGGAAGACATCCTCATTGATGAGGACAAGCCCATCACTAAGAAAAGGATAGAGCAAGTGAGAGAACCTCACCAAGAGCATGAGGAAACTCCCCATCACGAAATCCCTGAGATGTTTCAAGGGATGCATTTTCCTCCACAAAACTATTGGGAGCAAATCAACACATCCCTAGGAGAATTAAGTTCCAACATGGGACAACTAAGGGTGGAGCACCAAGAGCATTCCATCCTCCTCCATGAAATTAGAGAAGATCAAAGAACCATGAGAGAGGAGCAACAAAGGCAAGGAAGAGACATTGAGGAGCTTTAGCACTCCATAAGATCTTCAAGAGGAAGAACAAGTCACCATCACTAAGGTGGACCTGTTCTTTAATTTCCTTGTTCTTTATTTTCTGTTTTTCGAATTTTTATGCTTTATGTTTATTTATGTTTGTGTCTTTATTACATGATCATTAGTATCTAAGTGTCTATGCCTCAAAGATATGAAAATAAATCCATCACCTTTCTTAAATGAAAAATGTTTTTAATTGAAAATGAAAAAGAAGTGCATGAATTTCAAATTTTAAAACAGTTTAATTATTTTGATGTGGTGGCAATACTATTGTTTTTCTGAATGAATGCTTGAACAGTGCATATTTTTGAATTTGATTGTTTATGAATGTTAAATTTGTTGGCTCTTGAAAGAATGATGGGAAAAGGAGAAATGTTATTTGATGATCTGAAAAATCATAAAATTGATTCTTGAAGCAAGAAAAAGCAGTGAAAAGCTTGTAGAAAAAAAAAAGAGAGGCGAAAAAAAAAAAGAAGAAGAAGAGAAAAGAAAAAGAAAAAAAAAAGCAAGCAGAAAAAGCCAATACCCCTTTAAACCAAAAGGCAAGGGTGATAAAAAGGATCCAAGGCTTTGAGCATCAGTGGATAGGAGGGCCCACAGGAATAAAATCCTGGCCTAAGCGGCTAAACCAAGCTGTCCCTAACCATGTGCTTGTGGCGTGAAGGTGTCAAGTAAAAACTTGAGACTGAGCGGTTAAAGTCGTGGTCCAAAACAAAAAGAGTGTGCTTAAGAGCTCTGGACACCTCTAATTGGGGACTCTAGCAAAGCTGAGTCACAATCTGAAAAGGTTCACCCAGTTATGTGTCTGTGGCATTTATGTATCCGGTGGTAATACTGGAAAACATAGTGCTTACGGTCACGGCCAAGACTCATAAAGTAGCTGTGTTCAAGAATCAACATACTTAACTAGGAGAATCAATAACACTATATGGATTCTGAGTTCCTATAGAAGCCAATCATTCTGATCTTCAAAGGATAAAGTGAGATGCCAAAACTGTTCAGAAGCAAAAAGCTAAAAGCCCCGCTCATCTAATTAATACTGATCTTCATAGATGATTTTGGAATTCATTGTATATTCTCTTCTTTTTATCCTATTTGATTTTCAGTTGCTTGGGGACAAGCAACAATTTAAGTTTGGTGTTGTGATGAGCGGATAATTTATACGCTTTTTGGCATTGTTTTTAGTATATTTTAATTACTTTTTATTATATTTTTATTAGTTTTTAAATAAAAATCACTCTTCTGGACTTTACTATGAGTTTGTGTGTTTTTCTGTGATTTCAGGTATTTTTTGGCTGAAATTGATGGACCTGAGCAAAAATCTGATTCAGAGGCTGAAAAAGGACTGCAGATGCTGTTGGATTCTGACCTTCCTGCACTCAAAGTGGATTTTCTATAGCTACAGAAGCCCAATTGGCGCGCTCTCAATTGCGTTGAAAATTAGACATCCTGGGCTTTCCAGAAATATGTAATAGTCCATACTTTTCCCGAGATTTGATGGACCAAACAGGCATTGCAAGTCAGCTCAAGAATTTTGGCGTTTAACGCCGGAACTGGCACAGAAGCTGGAGTTAAACGCCCGAACTGGCACAAATGCTGGCGTTTAACTCCAAGAAAAGTCTCTACACATGGAAGCTTTAATGCTCAGCCCAAGCACACACCAAGTGGGCCCGGAAGAAGATTTCTGCATTAATTACTGATTTCTGTAAACCCTAGGGTACTAGTTCTCTATAAATAGGACCTTATACTATTGTATTTTCATCTTTTGATGTTTAGTCCCTAGACCTTGGAGGCTGGCCATTCGGCCATGCTTACACCATTATCACTTTTGTATTTTCAATGGTGGAGTTTCTACACACCATAGATTAAGGTGTGGAGCTCTGCTGTCCTTCATGAATTAATACAAAGTACTATTGTTTTTCTATTCAATTCACGCCTAATTCTTCTCTAAGATATTCATGCGTTCTTCAACTTGATGAATGTGATGATCCGTGACACTCATCATCATTCTCACCTATGAACATGTGCCTGACAACCACCTCTGTTCTA
>NC_029794.2:69904606-69962630 GCF_000816755.2 Arachis ipaensis | reverse complement strand
ACAACCACTTCCGTTCTACATGCAAACAAGCTTGAATGCGTATCTCTTGGGTTTCTAATCTAAGATTGGAACCTTTGTGGTATAGGCTAGAATTATTAGCGGCCATTCCTGAGATCCGGAATGTCTAAACCTTGTCTGTGGTATTCTGAGTAAGATCTGGGAAGGGATGACTATGACGAGCTTCAAACTCGCGATTGTTGGGCGTGTGACAGACGCAAAAGGATCAATGGATCCTATTCCAACATGATCGAGAACCGACAGATGATTAGCCGTGCGGTGACAATGCATTTGGAATGTTTTCACTGAGAGGACGAGAAGTAGCCATTGACAACGGTGATGCCCAACATAAAGCTTGCCATGGAAAGGAGTATGAATGATTGAAAGAAGGCAATAGGAAAGCAGAGGTTCTGGAGGAACAAAGCATCTTCATACGCTTATCTGAGATTCCAACCAAAGAATTACATAAGTATCTCTATCTTTATTTTATGTTTTATTCATTATTTAATTATCAATTCTCCATCACCATCTGAATTCGCCTGACTGAGATTTACATGGTGACCATAGCTTGCTTCAAGCCGACAGTCTCCGTGGATCAACCCTTACTCACGTAAGGTATTACTTGGACGACCCAGTGCACTTGCTCGTTAGTTGTGCGGAATTGTGACAAAGTGTGATTCACGTTTAAGAGCTCCAAGTCCTTTTCCGCCATTGTTGATGATCACAATTTTGCATACCACACGCCCAGCCCTTCAAGTGGCATGCCCTAGCCTTTTTCTATTTCTCTTTGCCTCTTGAAACTTGAACTAGCGTGGAACACCCAGGGTCTGGCGTGCCACGCCCTTGCTGTATGCTTGGCCAAGCTTCTCTGAAAAGTTGAACTAGCGTGGTGCGCCCAGGGTCTGGCGTGCCACGCCCCTTTGTGAATAAATGGTTCCTCTGTTTGGCGTGCCACGCCACGAACTCATGTGGCACGCCCCAATGCTTCTTTACTCTCTGAATGACACTGGCATGCCACACTTGGGATCCAAGTGGCACACCCAAGTGAAGAATAGTGGATGGCGTGCCACGCCTTCAACACCAAGTAGCACGCCTCATGTATTTGGCCTTCTTCACCCTCTCTGGAATTTTATACCAGCGTGCCACGCCTAGAGGCTGGCGTGCCATGCCCATGATTTTGCCTTGGTCCAGTAGCTGGCATGCTACGCCTCAGCCTTCAAGTGCCACGCCATAGTGAGATGCTTGGGTTGGCGTGCCATGCCTTCAACACCAAGTGGCACACCCAGCCCTTGCTTTGGTCTCTTTGTTCATTGGCGTGCCACGCCTGGTTGCTCAAGTGGCACGCCTAAGTAAGATTGAGAGGTCGGCGTGCCACGCCTTCGACCTCAAGTGGCACGCCCAGTCTTCAATTGCCTTCAGCCCCTTCTCTGGATTATTGTACCAGTGTACCACGCCATGCTGCTCAAGTGGCACGCCCATTCATTTGTGCACTCCTCAAGCTTGGCGTGCCACGCCTGGGTTCTTAAGTGGCATGCCCAAGTGACTTATTGGAGCTGGCGTGCGACACCTTCGATACCAAGTGGCACGCCATAGTGAAGGTTCTTCCTGGAGTGGTGAGTTGGAGTGCCACACCCCTTTGCTCAAGTGGCACGCCCATAGTGGCTGATGGGTTAGGCGTGCCACGCCCAACTTGGCGTGCCACGCCCCTTTTGTGTCCTCCATTATTGCTCTCTGGAACTTTGTACTAGCGTGCCACGCTCAGTCCCTGGCGTGCCACGCCCACATGCATGCTTGGACTTTTCCCTGGAATTTAGTACTGGCGTGCCACGCCTAGCTCCTGGTGTGCAACGCTAGTGCATTTTTGTGGCGTTTGCTCCCAAGTGGCACGCCAGTTTCACACGCCCAGCTTCTTGTTGTCTTCTACCCGTTTTTGATGCCTTTTTCACCTGAAATTCAGCGCAACTCAGCTCAAAGTAGTATACCATAATCTCCATCAAATAATGCATGAATTGTACTGATCAAATGAGATTTATGCTCTTTTATGGTCTTCTTTATGCAAGAAAAAAGGGTAGATGATGGAAATCATCACAACACCAAACTTAAGCTTTGCTTGTCCAAAGCAAATCAATGTGAGTAAGCCTTTATAACTTGAGGCATTGGCTTTGAATGATTGCAATAGAACTAAAGGTAAAACTAAGTGTTCAACACATGTATGAATGTTTTAATGTCATGAAAAACTCTTAGATCCTTGAGGGTTCTTTCAAGTATAGGCTTTAGGGGTCCTTTCTATTGATTGTCACCTTGAAGTAGCAAGGGTTGTTTTTCTTTCTTGACCACGACTCTAAGTGTTTTGTCTCAAGACAACCCTTTAATTAGGTTTTCAATTAGCACTCCCAAACCAGTTGGTTTTAGGGTACTTGGTGTTGAAACACCCCTAAGAATTTACTTGCCCAGGTCTCTTCTTGACACATCTTCACCACAAGCATCTACTAGGATCTTTAATTCTTTTTGAGCTTTTTAATGTTCCTTTTCCATCCCAGTAGTTGATGCTCAGAGCCTTGGGCCTTTATTGCTCACTACTTCTTGGTTCTATGGATATTCAAGGAACACCCCTTAACCTTCTCTTGTTATACCTTCTAGGACTAGTTGCTTTCCATCTCATTTTCTTTTTAGTTCATCCAAGGTTCTACACTTAGTTTCTTATTTCTTAGTTTGTTTGATGATCTATCTTGGCCTTGGTTTCTCTTATTGTTTTTTCACAACTCACAGTAACTCTTATGGAGACAAGCTCTTCTTTCATTTATGTTGAAATGAAGACTTGAAATACATGGCATTTTCTTTCTTGTAAACTAAAAAACTCATAAAGACTTCAAATAAGAAATAAAACTAAGCATAAAACATAAACTATCCTAGCATGATTATTTATTCAAAAAGTAAATCAAACAAAATCTTAAAATAGGATTTCAGAAATTAGAGAGTGTCAACCATGGGACTCAACAACCTTGAGCAGCTTCATCTTCAGTTCATTGGCCCCTTCCTTTTGTCCTTCTTCTTGGAAGGGGAGGAGCCACCTTCATCTGGCTTGGAGGAACCTTCTTGTGCTTTGGCATCCTTGGGCTTCTAAAATCTTGCCCTCCTCATATAATTCCTTTCATCCTCCTTATGTTTGGCTAGGATTTCCTCTTGTCTTGCACTTAGCTCCTCCATTCCTTGCATGAAGGTTGGGTATCCTGGGTTTAGAGTGGCCACGGCATTACACAAGTGATTCAGCTTTGCTTGTATATTGATGTCATACTGCCTCTTGGATATGGTTCTGGCATCATAGAGATTTCTGAATTTGGCCATGTTCCTCTGTTGCCATTTGCCTTGCTCTACTATTTTGTCTAGTGCACCTCGCACCTCTCCCCAGTCAAATTTCTCTTGCTGCTCCTTCCTCATATGCTCCCAACTCCCTTGGAGTTGTTGAATATTCAGGTTGACTTGGCTCTATTGTTATTGTTGAGTTTCCTTGAGTTGATTGACATCTTCCCTCAAGTGTTGTAGGTCTTCCTTCATTTGGTGTACATCTCCTTGCAATTGTTCCCAGTTAGATTCCTCTGGAAATTGTTGATATTGGTAGTGTGGTGGTGGTGGTTGAAGTTCCAAGAAGTGAGGTTGATCTTCTGCCTCTTCCTCTTCTTGTTGTTGTTGTGGTCCATGAGCATGAGCTTTTTGTTCTTTGGCCCTTTGAAGTGGGTTAACAGCCACCACTTTTGGCCATCTTCTTGGCAGTTATGAATTTGTCTTGCTTCACAAGCACCTCATCAATGATCTTTTCAACTCCAGCCTCATCACATAGCCTCTGTATAATGCTGGGGAATGTCAACCTTGTGTTGTCACTGGTGCTTTTCAGCACTTTGTTGATGTTGTTGGCAATCATCTCCCCCACGTTGACATTCTCACCTTTCATGATGTTGTATATGAGCACAGCTCTCTCCTTGGTCACGTCTGAAGTGTTGGATGTGGGGATTAGGGACCTCCTCACAAATTCTAGCCACCCTCTATCTTGGGGGATCAAATCTCTTCTTCTCAATTGGTTGGATATCCCATCTTTATCATTTATCCAATGCACATTCAGGACACAAATTTCATTCAGGATCTCATCAAACCCAGGGTCTTGCTGCTTCATTCTTTCTTTATAGCTCCGGGTGGAGCTTGTCCTCTTCACCATTAGCATCCTTTCTATGCTAGAGGGACTATAGTCAATGGACTTTCCCCTTACATAGCTAATGTAGCCATAGTGTTGTCCTGGTTGAGGCACATCGTTAGCATAAAAATCCCTCACTAAGCTCTCTACCACCTTCCTTGGTGGGTTGCATAGGAGTGACCAACCCCTGCTGTTGATTTCAATATTGATTTCAGGGTGCTCGTTCCTCCCTAGTTGGAACCTAACTTCTGGAATGATCTCCCTCTCACTCACCCAACCATAGAATTGATTTTGGTTGAATGCGGAGAGGAACTTGTAGTCATTGAAAGAGCTTGAGGATCCAGAGGTTGGTTCCTTGGATTTTCTTTTTTTTTAGGCTGAGCTTTTTGGTGGTGCCATTAGGTTGAGAGAGTGTGTTTGAGGTTGTGAAAAAAATGGGGGTTGCAAGAGAGGGCATGCAAAATAAGGTTTTGCGCCAACACCAAACTTAGGACTTGATTGTCCCAATCAAGAAAAAGAAGAAAGAAAGTAGGGGATGAGAGATAGTAACAGGCGAAAAGAGAAAGGAAGATGAAGGGTGTATGTATGCTTTTCATGTGTGATTGGAGTTTTGAAGTGGGAGAGGAGTTGGGGAGGTGAGGCTTTTATAAGGCGTGAATGGTGTGGTTCGAAAGGTGGGAAATAAAAAGGGTTAAATGTTTTCCCACTTGGGGAGTGGCGCCTAGCGTGGGAAGAGGCGCCAACTCTTATCTCACTGTGTCTTCTGCATGTGTTGAGTTCCAAAGTGCAAGTACACTTTGACTTCCTTGCTTTGTGAGTTGTTCACCATGTGGGCCCCATCTTCTCTCCTGAAATTGAAATTGAAACCCATTAGTAATAACAAAAGAACCCCTTCACATTCCTTCTCATCAAGAGTGATTCGGATTACAACTGATGGGTGTCCCTTGGGACACCAAACTTAATCCTTTGGCATCTTAATAAATTGGTTCCATCATTGGGTATTTAATGTGTTCGTGAGAATGGAATAACACCAATATTTTCATTTTTTTTACTCCAATTCCTCTGAACTCGTTAAACCACGTTCATGTTCTTGCCCAAAAAATTAAGTTCTTCAAATTGGGTAACTTGGGCTTGCTAGGTGATCTTTGGTGGTGGCCACACCAAACTTAATCTCTGGGCTTACCCTTCAAAATCAAGCTACTAATTGGTTGTAAGCCTAGATTAAGTGGGTGAATGGCCACACCAAACTTAGCAATTTAGCTAGTTCTCAGTCCATTTACTCATCATTGGTTATGCCTTCATCAATGCAATTCTAGAATAGAGAGAAATAGAAAAGTGTAAGAATATTCTAACTACCAAAGCTAATATCAAACTTTCTAACCTACTATTGCAATCTAACCCTAATTTGGTAATGTAACACAAATGTGAGACTAAAAATTAAACTATCTAAAGCAATAGATTTTAAACTACTTCTAAGAAAAGCAATAATTCAAAAAGGATAAGGTGTTGGGGTGCCTCTGAAGAGAGAACTTTTGCATGGTCTAGAATTCAGAATAAATTTCCGTTGTAAGTATAGTTTCTAAACCAACGAATGTCCTTTCTCATAAACGTTTTGGTTGTCACAAGTAACAAACCCCTTTAAAATTGATAACCGAAGTATTCAAACCTCGGGTCGTCTTCTCAAGGAATTGCAGGGAGGTATGACTTATTATTAGCTATGAGTTTTGTAAATTGGGGGTTTTAAAAGTGAGCAACAAGTAATTTAAATGACAAGTAAAATAAATAAATAACTAATAAATAAACTGTTGGCAAGGTATAAAAATTCGGAAGTCCTATCCTAGTTACTCCTATGAGAATGGAAGTTAATCCCACTTAGTTAACCCTTACGAAAGCAAGGAAAAGTCAAGTGAACTAATTAGTTAGATTCCCGAGTCCTAGCTAACTCCTAAGGAAAGAGTAGAGTTAGTGGAATCCCAGTTAATTTAGCCGACATAACAACCAATCACGGATAGTTGATAACTCAAGAGCTTCCAGTTAATCAATTAAATCCAAGAATATAAAAAACCTAAATAAGAATCATAAATCTGAAATACCTCAAAGTATTAATTAAGAATATCCTAACATGAAGGGTTCATAAGCCAATTGGGCAACATAAGTCAAATACAAATAAAAGCATTAGAGTATATAAAAGTAAAAGGAAAACATAAATTAAAGGAACATTGAACCTGAGAAGAAGTTGAAATAATAAAGTTGAAATCCTAATTCCTTTAAGAGGAATCCTGATCCTAAATCCTAAGAGAGAGTAGAGAACCTCTCTCTCTAAAAACTACATCTAAAATTATGAAAAGTGAATTATGAGCTCCTTTTATGAATGAATGGATTCTCCCACTTTATAGCCCTTAATCTGTGTTTTTTGGGCCGCAAATTGGGTCGAAAACAGCCCAGGAATTGCTGGAGAAGAAATCTGCCACGCTGATTTTTGCCACTGCGACGCGTCCGCATGGAGCGCGCGTTCGCGTCGCCTAACGTTAGGGCAGTGATGCCAGCGCATCTTGGCTAGTTTTACTAGCCATTTTTTGTATGCTTTAGGTTGGTTTCATACATTTTCTTAAGAAATAATCAAGTATTTAGTTGAAAATGCATTCATACCATGATTCAAGCAAACATTGTGAATTTTGAATGATTTTATGAGAATTATGCATGAATTGAATGATAAAATAGATGATGCGTGATCTCATGATTAAGAGCAAGACTTTGATGTACTTTGTTTGATTGATTTCAGGTAACAAGAAGTAGAGAAGAGCCACGTCAGTGGCTACGTTAGTGCTACTAACGTGGCCATTAAAGTGGAAGGAAGGAAAGCTTGGAAAGTTAGTGAGAATGTTAACGCCACTAATGTTAGCAAAGGGCAAGAAGACCCACGTTAGCAGTCACGTTAGCTCCACTAACGTGGGCACTAACATGGAAGAAAGAGAAGCCTCAACATTAGTAAGAACGTTAATGGCATCAACTTTGAAGAAGGAGCAGCGTTAGTGGCAAAAGTGAGTGCCAATAACGCTAGCGAAGGTGCAAGAAGACCCACGTTAGTCTCCACGTTAGTTACATTAACGTGGGAACTAACGTGGAAGGAAAGGGAGATGCCAACGTTAGTGGAAAAGGTGATCTCCACTAACATTTGTGAAGCAAAAAGACCCACGTTAGCTTCCACGTTAACTACATTAACGTGGGAACTAACGTGGAAGGAAAGCGAGATGCCAAAGTTAGTGGAAAAGGTGATCCCCACTAATGTTTTCGAAGCAAAAAGACCCACGTTAACTTCCATGTTAACTACGTTAACGTGGTAGTTAACGTGGGCAAAAGTCTCACCCAGCAGCCTGACCATGCCTTCTTCAAAGAAAAATAACTTGAGCCACAAAGCTCCAAATGAGGTGATTCTAGTGGCATTGGAAAGTAGGATTCTAGATCTTTCCAAGCATATATGGCACTACATGGCGGACACTAAATTTGAGGGAGAAAACCTGCCCCGAAAGTGCAAAGATGAACATGGTATCAACCTATAGTAAGGCCAGCTGACCTCTTCACTTTCCAAGAAATATAACTCGACTTGTAGAGCTCCAAATGATGCGCTTCTAAAGGCGTTGGAAAGTAGACATCCAGGGCTTTCCCATAATATATAATAGTATGGTGTGGAAATTAAGTTTGAACTTCAAAAACTGGCAATATTCATCACCTGAATGCGGACGTTATTGGCACTCACTTTGCCAATAACGCCAGCCACTATGCCAGCAACCCTGTCCCCTTCAAAGGAGCATAACCTGAATTACAGAGGTCCAATTGAGACAATTCTAGTTGCGTTAGAAAGCTGACATTCATAGATTTCCAACGATATATAATACTCTATAGTGGACATGAAATTGGAGCACAAACCAGAGTCATATTTTAAGCCCCAAAAACACCAACTGGGTAGCAACTGTGACGTTAGCCACACTTACTTCAGCACTAACACAACACTTGTAGCATTAGGGTGGCTAACGTTAGCACTGACATTAGCACCTGGGCCTCAACTTGATTCACTAACAAGGACCACCCAACCTCAAGGAAGCAAGCCCACAAGTGTTAACCAATTAAGGCCACAAGAAGCATCTAGAATAGAAATTTTTATTTAATTGTAATTTGCTTTTAATTTCATTTCATTTTGTAATTTAGGAGAGCCTATATAAAGGCCTTAGTTTTTACATTCAAGATGGATGGAAACGGGGGGATTCTGGAATGGGGGATTGAAGAGGGGTCTTCGGACTCCCTCCCCTCACGCACTTTTCCTTCTCTTTCTTTTCTTTGAACTTTTCATTCATGAATTTTGAAGTTTCAATTTTAGTTTTAATCTTCATCTTTACTTCTCTGCACTTTCTTTCTTTTCTATTTTGGTAGAGCAATGATCAACTAACTCTTTTCATTGGGTTAGAGAGCTCTGTTGTAATTTGATGGATCACTAATAGTTTTCATTATTCTTCTTCTTTCTTTTCTCTTGATTTTACTTGAAAGCTTTCAATCTTCATCCAAATGGATAGTTGTGTTGGAAAAGAACTATTCATACTTGGATCTCTTCTAAACCTTGGAAGAGGAATGAAGAGATCATGCTAGAAATGCTTTCTCATGTTGGACCAAATTGGGGTTGGATGGGTATGTGACTATAACCCTACCAACACTTGATTTGGGAAAGCATGTGGTATAATCAGTGACCATACTTCATCTCTTCTCATGAGCAATTGACCAAGGAATTGGCTATTGATCAAGATTTGAGAGATTGAATTACTAAGAAATTGGAATTCGATCACTTAAGATTGCCAAGGAGATAAATTAATGCATTGATTGAGGGAGAGATGAAAATGAACTTGATCTGGAGGATTGCAATATCTCTTAATCCCAATGTTTATTTTATTTTTAGTCTTACATTTACTTTTCTTGCCATTTTACTTTTCTGCACTCTATTGCTTTCTTTAATTTTATGCCATTTACCTTTCCTGTTGCTCATCATTCAAATCTGAACCGTCTAACTAGGATAATCAATCAACTATTGATTGCTTAATCTGTTAATCTCTGTGGGATTCGACCTCACTCTTTTCGGAGTTGTTACTTGACGACAATTCGGTATACTTGCCGAAGGGAAATTTGTTGAGAGACAAGTTTTCTGTGCATCAAGTTTATGGCACCGTTCCCGGGGATTGATTTTGTATCAATAATGATTAAATTGGAGGATAACTAGATTGAGCATTTTTCTTTTGTTTCTTTATTTTCTTTTGCTAACTAACTGTTTGTGATATTGCCTCACTGGGAATTTCTTCATCTGTGACAATGGAGATTCCAATTTCTTTTGGTGATTATTGTTTGAGAAAGAGCTTTCTGCAGGAAAGAAAGGAGCATCCATCATATTTTAGTCAATCAAATTTCATGGGAAACTCTCCACCACCATAGAATGATTCACTTTACTATGCTTATGGTGGGTGGGAGTATCAAGAACATGAAATGAGGTACTTTCCAGAGCCACAAAATGGTCCATATTTTGGTGAAATTGATCACTACTCAGGTTGTGGCATGGAAGATCAAAATCAAAGAGATTCCACTCATTCATACCCCATTCTTCAAGATCCATCACCTCTCAATTATCCAACCTCACCTCCAAGTTTTACATGCCTAAATTCTTCATCATTTGAGTATGCCTCAACACAAATATCTATCCCAAATCCATACAATTCATTTCACCATCCACAAAACTCAATCTACTCCCCACAAGAGTCATACCACTTTCAGAACACACAACCACAAAACAACCAATTCCATTTACAAGCCAACTCCGCCCAACCATTACAACCTACCCAACCGCCTTTAGATAGACTTGCTAGGATGGAACTCATCATGGAAGAGCTCAAAAAAAGTAGAGAAGAAGAGAGACTCGCTAGGATAGAACTCCTTCTTGAAGAAATAATAATGACAAACGAAGAGGAGAAAATAGCAGAAAGAGACCATAAAGAAAAATTGAGACAGAATGCACAACTCTATTCTGAAGAACAATTCATTGAAGAGCTGAGATCACAAAGAGAGATCACTCCACTCTCTCCAGAAACAGAGGAGTTCATTCAACGGTCAAGAAAAAGGGAGGAAGTTAATCAAGGGAGCCCATACTCCAATGAAACTGAGAGTTGCATAGAGGGTGAGTTCATTGAACCACCAATTCAAGAAGTTCTTGATGAAGAGGATGCTCCACCCATCATACAATACCCAAATCCTGAAAGCAAGGTGGTGAAGGTAATCAACATGAGCACTAAAAAAAGGATGGTGACCAAGAAAAGTAGGACAATATCCATGAAGAAGAAAAGGTCAACCAAAAGCCATCCCACCCCTACCCCAACAAGCAAGTTTACTCAAGCTAACAACAAAAGAAAGCTTGCTGGGGAGAGGCACTCAAAACAAGGGGCATTAACTGGCTCCTCTTTCTTCTTGAGGTCATTCCTCTTAACAAACTGGAAGAAGAGGAAGAAAGTCATGAACAACATGTCAAGCTAATGACATTTAAAGAGCGCTTGTTGGGAGGCAACCCAACCGTAGGTAACATTTCTTTGCATTGCTTAGTTTACTTTCAATAATTTGGCATATGATTGCATTCTAAGTTTGGTGTTGCCATGCAACAATTTGATTTTCAATCTTCACTAGGTACTTGCAACATTCTAAATTGAGAGTGTCACACTAAGTTTGGTGTTGCCACTTATCTTTCATGCAAGGTACCAAGCACACCACTTATTAATGCAATTAAAATGTCTCTGTTTGTATTTCTTGTGCCTTTATTGTGATCCTTAATCTTGCTTGTTGAAACACATGCATACTCACACTTTATTCTAAGACATTCATGATCCATCATAAACCCCATCACCACTGTTTTACTTGTTGCTTGAGGATAAGCAATCATTTTAAGTTTGGTGTGGGAAGGGGAAGAATAGGAGGAAAAGGGCAACAACAATGAAGATGAACTACAAGGTGATAAAGTTCCTTTTTCTCTTACTTATTTCCAGTACTTTAATTGCATGATTGTCTTCTATTTTCTGTGTATGCATGTGTGGTTACTCCTTGTGAATAAGCATAATTTGATATTTGATTTGTAACATGTTGCTATGATATCATGATTATCATCTTGAATTTTACTTGCACCCAATATCTCTAAGAATGCAACAAAGAAATCATTCTTTTGAAAGGAAAATGTTGAAGAATTTTATAAATCTTGGGGCAAGCAAAAGATTAAGAGGAGTGGAGGTTCTGATTGTATGATGGTGTATTGAGGTTGCATGTTTGTGAAAACTTGCATGGGAGCTCATAGACAGGAATTGAAATTTAGATATGTATTATAGAATTTCTCAAACATCTATTGATCCAAGAAGCAGCAACAAAAGAAAACAAAAGAATAAGAAAAACAAAGAACAAGCCCAAGACTCTAAGCATCAATTACTAGGAAGATAAAGAAAGAAACAAGAACTCAAAGAGTTATTGTCCTAGTTACATGCTTGTGGTGGATTTGTGTCAAAGAGAGAGGCTTGAGCAAGTATATCCTAAGGGGTGCTTCAACACCTAATACCTTAGACCAACTGGTTTGGGACTATTGATTGAAAACTTATCTTAAAAAGCCGCTTTGAGACATGATACCTAGAGTCGAGGCCAAGATACAAAAAGAAAAGTGCTAGAAAATAAGTGCTGCTTCAAAGGTGACAATCTATAAAGAGGATTCCATAATATCATTTGAATAAAAGTCCTAAGATCTAAGACTTCCAAAATGTAAGGACTAATGAGCACTGGAATCCTTGCATAAGCATACAAATTAGAGTTAACCCCACTGTCACTTATTCACTTTACCCACTAAGGCATCATAAGCAATTCTGCAATGCATTCCAATTAAGAGAATTCTTTGTGCATAGTTCTTTTCTTGCTTGGGGACAAGCAAGATTTAAGTTTGGTGTTGTGATGCCAGGGCATCTTGGCTAGTTTTACTAGCCATTTTTTGTATGCTTTAGGTTGGTTTCATACATTTTCTTAAGAAATAAGCAAGTATTTAGTTGAAAATGCATTCATACCATGATTCAATCAAACATTGTGAATTTTGAATGATTTCATAAGAATTATGCATGAATTGAATGATAAAATGGATGATGCATGATCTCATGATTAAGAGCAAGACTTTGATGTACTTTGTTTGATTGATTTCAGGTAAGAAGAAGTAGAGAAGAGCCACGTTAGTGGCCACGTTAGTGCCACTAACGTTAGCAAAGGGCAAGAAGACCCACGTTAGCAGTCACGTTAGCTCCACTAACGTGGGCACTAACATGGAAGAAAGAGAAGCCTCAACGTTAGTGAGAACGTTAATGGCATCAACTTTGAAGAAGGAGCAGCGTTAGTGGCAAAAGTGAGTGCCAATAACGCTAGCGAAGGTGCAAGAAGACCCACGTTAGTCTCCACATTAGTTACATTAACGTGGGAACTAACGTGGAAGGAAAGGGAGATACCAACATTAGTGGAAAAGGTGATCTCCACTAACGTTTGCGAAGCAAAAAGACCCACGTTAGCTTCCACGTTAACTACATTAACGTGGGAACTAACGTGGAAGGAAAGGGAGATGCCAAAGTTAGTAGAAAAGGTGATCTCCACTAACGTTTGCGAAGCAAAAAGACCCATGTTAACTTCCACGTTAACTACATTAACGTGGTAGTTAACGTGGGCAAAAGTCTCACCCAGCAACCTGACCATGCCTTCTTCAAACAAGAATAACGTGAGCCACAAAGCTCCAAATGGGGTGATTCCAGTGGCATTGGAAAGTAGGATTCCAGAGCTTTCCAAGCATATATGGCACTACATGGTGGACACTAAATTTGAGGGAGAAAACCTGCCCCGAAAGTGCAAAGATGAACATGGTATCAACCTATAGTAAGGCCAGCTGACCTCTTCACCTTCCAAGAAGTATAACTCGAGTTTTAGAGCTCCAAATGATGCACTTCCAAAAGCGTTGGAAAGTAGACATCCAGGAATTTTCAACAATATATAATAGTATGGGGTGGACATTAAGTTTGAACTTCAAAAACTGACATTAACGCGATTAATTGGACATTATGCTCCTTTGAGTTACAGAGGTCCAATTAAGGCGATTCCAGTTGCGTTAGAAAGCTGACATTCAGAGCTTTCCAACAATATATAATACTCTATAGTGGGCATGAAATTGGAGCACAAACCAGAGTCATCTTTTAAGCCCCAAAAACACCAACTGGGTAGCAAGTGTGACGTTAGCCACACTAACTTCAGCACTAACGCCACACTTGTAGCATTAGTGTGGCTAATGTTAGCACTGACATTAGCACCTGGACCTCAACTTGATTCACTTACAAGGACCACGCAACCTCAAGGAAGCAAGCCCACAATTGTTAACTAATTAAGGCCACAAGAAGCATCTAGAATAGAAATTTTCATTTAATTGTAATTTGCTTTTAATTTCCTTTCATTTTGTAATTTAGGAGAGCCTATATAAAGGCCTTAGTTTTTACATTCAAGATGGACGGAAACGGGGGGATTCTGGAATGGGGGATTGAAGAGGGGTCTTCGGACTCCCTCCCCTCACGCACTTTTCCTTCTCTTTCTTTTCTTTGAACATTTCATTCATGAATTTTGAAGTTTCAATTTTAGTTTTAATCTTCATCTTTACTTCTCTGTACTTTCTTTCTTTTCTATTTTGGTAGAGCAATGATCAACTAACTCTTTTCATTGGGTTAGAGAGCTCTGTTGTAATTTGATGGATCACTAATAGTTTTCATTATTCTTCTTCTTTCTTTTCTCTTGATTTAACTTGAAAGCTTTCAATCTTCATCAAAATGGATAGTTGTCTTGGAAAAGAAACTATTCATACTTGGATCTCTTCTGAACCTTGGAAGAGGAATGAAGATATCATGCTAGAAATGCTTTCTCATGTTGGACCAAATTGGGGTTGGATGGGTATGTGACTATAACCCTACCAACACTTGATTTGGGAAAGCATGTGGTATAATCAGTGACCATACTTCATCTCTTCTCATGAGCAATTGACCAAGGAATTGGCTATTGATCAAGATTTGAGAGATTGAATTACCAAGAAATTGGAATTCGATCACTTAAGATTACCAAGGAGATCAATGAATGCATTGATTGAGGGAGAGATGAAAATGAACTTGATCCGGAGGATTGCAATATCTCTTATTCCCAATGTTCATTTTATTTTTAGTCTTACATTTACTTTTCTTGCCATTTTACTTTTTTGTACTCTATTGCTTTCTTTACTTTTATGCCATTTACTTTTCATGTTGCTCATCATTCAAATCTGAACCATCTAACTACGATAATCAATCAACTATTGATTGCTTAATCTGTTAATCTCTGTGGGATTCGACCTCACTCTTTTGAGAGTTATTACTTGACGACAATTCGGTATACTTACCGAAGGGAAACTTGTTGAGAGACAAGTTTTCTGTGCATCAGGCAACTATGGCATATTATATATTAAATCGAAGCCCCAGACGTTAGCTTTCCAACGCAACTGGAACCGTGTCGTTTGGACCTCTGTAGCTCATGTTATGATTGTTTTAGTGCTAAGAGGCCAGGCTGGGCAGCTTTGCAGTTCCTTCAACTTCTTGTATTCCTTCCACTTTTGCATGATTTCTTTCCATCCTCCAAGCCATTCCTGCCCTGTAAATCCTGAAATCACTTAAGGCACATATCAAGGCATCGAATGGTAATAAGAGAGGGTTAATATTAGCAAATATAAGGCCAAAGAAGCATGTTTTCAATCGTAGCACAAAATCAGGAAGGAGAATGTAAAACATGCATTTTATATGAACAAGTGTATGAAAGATTGATAAAATCCACTCAATGAAGCACAAGATAAACCATAAAATAGTGGTTTATCAACCTCTCCACACTTAAACAATAGCATGTCCTCATGCTAAGCTCAATAGAAGCTATAAGGGAGTGAAGAGGAATGGTAGAATGTATGAAATGCAACCTATCTAATGCAACTATATGCAAAAATGTTTCTACCTACTTGTTTAAAAGTAAATAAATTTTTTAAGAACAAATATAAACTGGATTTCACTAATTCAAATCACAAAAATGAAGTACAAGTAAACATGCAAGAAGAAAATAGCTCATGAAAGCCGGAAACAAAGAATCGAGCATCGAACCCTCACTGGAAGTGTATGCACTCTAATCACTCAAGTGTTTTAGGTTCGATTCTCTCAATTCTCTACTAACCTTGCTTTCTAAGGCTTGCTCTTCATCTAACAATCAACATAAATTTAATGCACAGATACACATATCCAGAGGTCTTTTAAGGGTTGTAATGGGGTTAGGATCAAGGTAGGATTGTATTTAGCCAAGTGGACTAAAATCTGAATCCTTAATTAACTTAAACTTTTCCACCTAACTTAGACAATCCATGTAATCATAATACAACATCTAACTATCCATTAACCATGTTTTCCACATATTCATGCATTCTAATTTCAAGTACAGTACATATGCATTGCTTTCAACATTTACTTTGGGGCATTTTGTCCCTTTTTTTCTTATTTGCTCTTTTTTTTCTTTTCTTTTCTTTTTCTCCTTTTTCATTTTTATATATATATATATATTTTTTCTTTTGTAATTTCGAGTATAGTACATATGTATTTTTTTCAAAATTTTCGTTTTGGCATTTTGTGTCTTTTTTTCTTATTTTCTCTTTTTTTTCTTTTTGTTTCTTTTTCTCTTTTTTCTTTTTATATATATATATATATATATATATATATATATATATTAATTTTTTTCTTTTATTTTTCTCAATGCATATGATTAAATTATTAAATGCATGAACATGTCCTAAACATTTCTTTCACATTTTCAGAAAATTCTAACATACTCAATTCTCAAACCAAATATTTCTAAAGCCAATTTCTCCATGCTTAAATCATAAGAACTCTCACTAGTCTAAGCTAACCAAGGATTCAAATTAAGGCCATTATTATTTTTCGCTTAGAGTTAATGATGTGCTAAAGTAAAGAACAAAAGGGGTATAATAGGCTCAAAATTGGTTTGCAAGGGATAATGAAAGGTAAGGCCATATGGGTATGTAAGCTCAGTGAAACAAAGGCCTCAATCATGTAAGTGCATGCATACATCAAACAATGAAAATATAAAATCAAGCAAGACAAAGATCACAATTTTAGAGAGAAAAATACACACTAAAACAAAATTTTGGTTGATAAAATGCAACCAATTCAAATAGGCTCAAAATCTCACAGGTTTTGTGTGTTTGAGCTCTAACCCATGTTCTAAAATAATATTTCTTCAAACAAGTTTAACATTAAATTTTATTCAAATTAGTGAAATACTTTAAAAAGTTTCTTGAAAAAGAAAATATTACTTTAACCAAGTGATAAAATATGCACAAAATCAAACAAATATGCAATCAAACATGTATATGCAACAACTAACAAGGAAAATAAACCATTGGTGTTGAGATAGAAGAGTAACTAACCCATGGAGATCGGTATCGACCTCCCCACACTTAGAGATTGCACCGTCCTCGGTGCATGCTAAGATGTACAAGTGGACGGGCTGCTCCAACTGATGTCTTTCTCTATAGATTGTGCAGATTGACTTGCCTGTCTCCCCAGTTAGAAGCTTTCCCTTTACCTTCTTCGGTGGCCATCCTGAAAGAAGAGAAAAAGAAGGAAAGTAACCCAGAAATAAAGATAAGAACATAAATAAAATATGGGTGTTAATGCCAAATAATAAAGGTCTCAATTACATGGTAGCTACAACATGCAAGTGAGAAAATAGTGGAAGCAAATGGCATACCAGTGGTGCAAAAGTTGCAATAAATGGGGGGAGAAGTGTGGGTAATGAAAGACAATATAAATTCATGTCAATGCAAGAGAAGTACAAGTATCATAAAAGATTAGCATTGATTTACATAATGTTACCCAATCAGAATAAAACAAGTCATAAGCACCAAGATAATACCAGAAAAGATATAACAGTTGAATAAGAACATTTGAACACCAAAGGTGAAATAATAAATTTAGAAAAGAAAATAAAAATATGCACAAGATTAAAATGCAATAAATAAAAGTATGCAAATAAATTAAATAAAATAAAATAAAAGTGAAAAAGGATGAGAAGTTAAAAAGATGAAGAGAAAGAAAGTAAGAAAGGAGAGAGAAAGAAGAAAAGATAGAAGAAATTAGGATTAGAAAAGAAAAGATAAAATAACTTTTTGCTGATCTAGATAAGTTGTGTGACGCATGCGACGCGGACGCGTGAGTGACACGGTCGCGTGGTGCGCGATAAGGTCAGGTGACGCGGACGCGTGGGTCACGCGATCGCATGGCCTGATTTGTGCGATTGGCGCGAGTGCAGCCTCACGTTCGGAAACTCTCTGTTCGAAACCCTTTTTGCCAAATTTTTGGGTGACGCGGTCGCGTGGTTGACGCGATCGCGTGAATGGCCTTTCTTAAAAATGATGCGGACGCGTGGGGCACGCGTTCTTGTGGTAGGGCTGGTGCTTCTAGCATCATTCCAGCCCAGCTCCATCATAACTCTCTGCCATACACCTCTTTACGTCGATTTTGCAGGGCCATGCATTCGCGTGGGTGACGCGGACGCGTGGGAGGCATTTTTCCCACATGACGCGGACGCGTGGATCAATTTGTGCCAAAGGCACGCCTCCAGCCATGCTCTCGCGTGACTCTCTATTCAATTTTCTTTTCTTCCCAATGCACTGGTGACGCGGACTCGTCAGCGACGCTTCTGCGTCGCGTGCGTGCTTCTCTTTTTTTTTTTATGCAGGATGCAAAATGCAATGATAATGTGGATGCTATGAATACTTCCAGGTTCAATGAAAATAGAATAAAATAAAACTCAAAAACAAACAAAATGAAATAAAATCAAAATTTAAGAAAAAGGAACGATCATAGCATGGTGGGTTGTCTCCCACCTAGCACTTTTAGTTAAAGTCCTTAAGTTGGACATTTGGGGAGTCCTTTGTTATGGTGGCTTGTGCTTGAACTCATCCAGGAATCTCCACCAATGTTTGTGATTCCAATGGCCTCCGAGATCCCAAACTAGGCGCAAAAAGCCTTCAAGCAGGTTAAAGCAAGTGAGAAGGCCCCAAGAGTGTTGATTTCTAGACTGAATTCCGGGGTCCCAGACCTTGCCTTTGCACCCGTCTTCTTGTTGATCATCATGATTTCATCCGGGTGGCAAGCAATCTCCAATCTTTCAATAATTGGAGAGCAATAATACTCAACCTTGTGGGTATCAATTCATTCTTCTCATTTACCACAACAGTTATCCCTGCCTTCTTAGGGACTATTTGCACCGGACTTACCCAAGGATTGTCTGAGATGGGGGTAGATCACCCCTGCTTGCCACAATTTTAACACTTCTTTCTGAACCACTTCATTCATAGTTGGGTTTAGCCTTCTTTGTCGCTGCCTTGAAGGTTTGGCATCTTCTTCAAGTAGGATTCTATGCATGCACATTGAAGGACTGATCCCTTTTAAATCTACAAGTGTCCAGTCTATGGCATCTTTGTGTTGTCTCAGCACTTGGATAAGCTCCTCTTCCTGTTCCTTACTCAAACTTGAATTTATGATCACTGGGTGAGTGTTGTTGGCACCCAAATATGCATATTTCAAGCTGGGTAGTAAGGTTTGTTGTGGTCTTGGTTGTGGTTTTGTTGGTTTTCCCACCCAAAATTTGGGTGGTTCTTCCAACCTGGGTTGTATGTCTTAGAGTGTGGGTCATATGGTGGTCTGGATGAGTTGTTCACATAATTAGCTTGTTCCCAGTTACCTTCAGATTCTGGTGCATTCCCTTCTTATTGAGGAGTTTGGTCTTGAATGACTGAGGCTTGATTGGCCTCCATCCTCTTGGTCAAGGCTGTTATTTGAGCTGCAATTGCCTTGTTCTGAGCTAACAAGGCATCTACAAAGTTGAGTTCTAGCACTCCTTTCTTCTGAGTCCTTTCTGAAGCATAGAAATACTCATTTTCAGCTACAATCTCAATGACATCTATGGCTTCTTCAATGGTTTTCCTCTTGTTGAGTGAGCCTCCTGAAGAATGATCCACGGTCTTCTTTGATTCATAGGATAGCCCCTCATAGAAGATATGTAGTTGTACCAACTCATTGAACATTTCTGGTGGGCATCTTCTTGTCAGATCTTTGAATCTCTCCCATGCCTCATAGAGTGTTTCTCCATTTTGTTGTCTGAAGGTTTGCACCACAGCTCTCAGCCTGTTGATTCTTTGTGGAGTGTAAAATCTTGCAAGGAATCTGTTCACGACCTCCTCACATGTAGTTAGGCTATCCTTGGAAAATGATTCTAACCACTTTGCTGCCTTACCTCTGAGTGAGAAAGGGAACAAGAGTAGTTTGTAGATGTTAGGGTGTACCCCATTGGACTTTAGAGTATCACATATCCTCAAGAATGTGTTGAGATGTTGATTAGGGTCTTCTTGGGCACTTCCTCCACATGAGCAGTTATTCTGAACAAGTGTGATGAGCTGAGGCTTCAGCTCAAAATTATTAGCATGAATTTTTGGCTTTAGGATGCTGCTGCCACAATTTTGTGGGTTTGGGTTGATGTAAGAGCCTAAGACTCTCCTTTCTTGCCCAGCATGATTGCCAGCTTCCTTTTCAACATGCTTATGTGCTTCTTCTTCCATGGTGGTTTCTAGATTTTTCTCCACTAGTTCCTCTCCAATTATGCCTTTGCCTCTTGCTTCTCTCTTTCGCCTAAGGAGGGTACTCTCAATTTCACTATCAAAAGGGGATGAAGTCTCTCCTCTTATACCTGTCATACAATTGGCAAATAAGCAATGGAGAACAAGTGCAGTAGGAAAAATCTTGTTGAGATTAGTGGTTAGCTTTGTTGATACAATTAATTGAAAAGTTAGAAGAGTGGAAATATAGATGATGAATAACTAAAATAATCAAAGAAGAAAGAAATAAAACTAAGAATAGAGATAGAAGAAAAGAATAAAAGGTGCTAAATAAAAGAAAATAAAATAACAAGAAATTTAAATTGCTTAATCTAGTTCTCCAATCAATTTAATCATTGTCAAATTTAAGCCAATCCCCGGCAACGGCGCCATAAAACTTGATGAATCGAATTGACACCCCATTCAAAAATTTGGTGAATTCGTTCTTTGGCAAGCACACCAAATATTATCGTCAAGTAATAACCCATAGTGGAGTGGGATTGATAAACCCATATTTTATGATATATTTTGTGCTTAGTTTGAGTGATTTATTCAATCGTTCACCCACTTATTCATGTTAATTGCATGGTTTTACTTTCCCTTCCTTATTATGTGATGTATGTGAAAAATATGTTTCCTATGCTTTTAAATTAATTATTTTAATCACCTTTAATTCCATTCGATGCCATGATCAGTGTGTTGAGTAGTTTCAGATCCTCTAAGGCAGGAATGATTCAAAGGATGGAAAGGAAACATACAAAAATGGAAGGAAAGCACAAAACGGAGTCCTTGAAGAAACTGGCATCCACGCGATCGCATGGACGACGCAATCGCGTGCCAAACGCGAAGAAGCAGCGACGCGACCGCATGACTGACGCGACCGCGTGCCTTAAGCAGAACGCACATGACACGGTCGCATGACTGACGCGACCACGTGGTAAGGAAAAGCTCCGAACGACGCGACCGCGTGACCCACGCGGACGCGTGACAGAGGCCACGTACCAGAAATTGCAAAAAATGCTCACAGCGAATTCTGAAGCCCTTTTTGGCCCGAATCCAAGTTCAGAAGGCATAGACCAAAGGTTATGAAGTGAGGGAATACATCCATTCAAGACGAGCTCACCAATTTAGTTACTTTCCATGATTTAGATTAGCTTGGAGAGAGGTTCTCTCCTCTCTCTCTTAGGATTAGGATTTAGGACTTCTCTTAGTTTTAGGAGTAACTCTCGATCCAGGTTTAATGTTCCTTTACTTTAGTTTATTATTTACTTTTGCAATTTGATTTATGAATTCTTCTATGTTCCAGATTATTTGAATTAATGTTATTTGAGGTATTCCAGTTTAATATTGCTTTCTCTCATTTATGCTATTATTGCTTTTACTTTGAACACATCTTTGTTCCAGTAGATTTACTTTTTCCCTTTTGGTTTTGGTTAAGAAATTAGTAACTCAGGAGTTATCCAATTCAACAGCATAATTGATAATTGTTATCTTGCCAATTGAATTGAACTTCAATAATCCCAATCTTTTCTTAGAAAATAAATAGGATTCGAAGATCAAACCAAATTGTCCTTTGACCTTCCCTTGCTTTAGCAAAGGTTAACTAAGAGGAATTAAGATTCAGCTTTCATTACTATTGATAAGGATAACTAATTTGGACTTCCAATTTCTCATACCTTGCCAAAAGTTTGCTTTACAGTTATTTATTCATTTTAATTGCCATTTAATTTACTCACCATTAAATTACTTGTTCCTCATTCTTGAAACCCCAATTTGCAATCTCCGTAGCCAATAATAAGAACATACTTCCTTGCAGTTCCTTGAGAAGATGACCCAGGTTAAATACTCGGTTATCAATTTTAAGGGGTTTGTTACTTGTGACAACCAAAACGTTTGCACGAAGGGGGTTTCTCTCGGTTTAGAGACTATATCTACAACGTGACTGTTTTTTTGAAATTCTTTACTGGCAAAAAATCCCGATCATCAGGGATTGTATCCACAGAGATTGGCAAATTCAAGCAGTTTTAATTGATTGATGAATAAGCAGACCAAATAGATTGTGAATTGTAAAATTATAAATGACACAAACGTAAATGGCTAGAATATAAGGATAAGTGATGCACGGAAACTTGTCCTTTAACAAATCTCCCTCGGCAAGTATACCGAATTGTCGTCAAGTAAAAACTCACAATAGAGTGATGTCGAATTACAGGAAATTGGGCTAATCAGAATTGTCGTCAAGTAAAAACTCACAATTGAGCTAATCAGAAATTGGGTTCAGAATTGCAGGAAATTAAATGGCGGAAAAGTAAATTGCAGAAAATAAATGACGGAAGGTAAATTGCAGAATCTTAAATGGGGAAGGGGAGTTTAGCATGAAAGTAAATAGTAGAAAGTAAAGAGAATGGGTAAGATCAGAAATAGGGAGTTCATTGGGCTTAGGAGATGTTGCATTCTCCGGATCAAGTCCATTTTCATCTCTTCCTCAATCAATGCATTCATTGATCTCCTTGGCAATCTTAAGGTAATTCTAGCATGATCTCTGCATTCCTCTTCCAAGGTTCAGAATAGATCCAAGTATGAATAGCTTCTTTTCCAAGATAACTACTCAATTGGATGAAGATTGAAAGCTTTCTAGTAAAATCAAGAGAAAAGAGAGAAGAAGGATAATGAAAACTATTATTGATCCATCAAATTACAACAGAGTTCCCTAACCCAATGAAAGCGGTTTAGTTGTTCATAGCTCTGGGAATGAAAAGCATAGAATGAGAGTACATTCTGAGAATTAAACTAAAAATTGCAGAGAAAGTAAAATACAGAGAGTAATTCTAATAATGCCAAAAGCTCCCCTCTAGTTCAAAGTTCTCCCTATTTATACTATTCTTCTGATCTTTTAGTTGGCTCTTCAGGTCTTGGATATGGGCCTTTGGATCTTGAGTTAAAGTAGTTATCTTCTTCAGTGGGCTTAGCTTTACTTGTAGAGAGAAAGTGTGAAGTAGGCAGGGATTCTAGCTTAGGACGTTAGTGGCGTTAACGTTAAGTGAAAGTGTGGGTTCGAGAACGTTAGTGACAATCACCTTTTTCACGAACGTTCCTAACCCAAGGATGCTCCACGTTAACTTCAACGTTAGTGGCATCAACGTGACCACTAACGTTGCCTCTTGGTCCTTCGCAAACATTTTTGGGACTTACTTTTTCCAATAACGTTGAGAATCCTCCTTTCTCCCTACGTTAGAGTTCACCTTAGTGTGGCCAATGTGACCTATAATGTAGGCTTGCC
Organism: Arachis ipaensis; assembly: GCF_000816755.2. NCBI lineage: Eukaryota > Viridiplantae > Streptophyta > Magnoliopsida > Fabales > Fabaceae > Arachis > Arachis ipaensis. The sequence continues at coordinate 69,939,365 of NC_029794.2, read as the reverse complement.
ACATCTTCGAGAACGTTAGTGACACTTACCTTTGTCACTAACGATCCAAAATGCCCCTACTTCCCATGTTAGAGTTCACGTTAACTAGGTTAACGTGGCTTCTGGTGCACGAAATTGTGATCATCAATGGTGCCATCAACATGGTACGCTCAATTGTAATCTCAACTTTTTATCACAACTTCGCACAACTAACCAGCAAGTGCACTGGGTCGTCCAAGTAATAAACCTTACGCGAGTAAGGGTCGATCCCACGGAGATTGTTGGTATGAAGCAAGCTATGGTCATCTTGTAAATCTCAGTCAGGCGGATATAAAATGGTTATGGAGTTTTCGAAAATAAATAATAAAATAAGGATAGAAATACTTATGTAAATCCTTGGTGAGAATTTCAGATAAACGCATGGAGATGCTTTAGTTCCTCTAAACCTCTGCTTTCCTGCTGTCTTCATCCAATCAATCTTACTCCTTTCTATGGCTGGCTTTATGTAAGGACATCACCATTGGCAATGGCTACTTTTGATCCTCTCTGGAAAATGGTCCAATGCGCTATCACTGCATGGCTAATCATCTGGAGGCATCACCGCTGTCAATGGCTGCATCCCATCCTCTTGTGAAAATGGTCCAAATGCTCTGTCACAGCACGGCTAATCATCTGAGGTTCTTGATCATACTGGAATAGGATTTACTATCCTTTTACGTCTATCACTACGCCCAGCACTCGCGAGTTTGAAGTTCATCATAGTCATTCAATCCCAGAGTCCTACTCGGAATACCACAGACAAGGTTTAGACTTTCCGGACTCTCATGAATGCCGCCATCAATCTAGCTTATACCATGAAGATTCTGATTAAGAGATCCAAGAGATACCCATTCAATCTAAGGTAGAACGGAAGTGGTTGTCAGGCACGCGTTCGTGGGAGAATGATGATGATTGTCACGTTCATCATATTCAGGTTGAGGTGCGAATGAATATCTTAGAAGCGGAATAAGTTGAATTGAATAGAAAAACAGTAGTACTTTGCATTAATCTTTGAGGAACAGCAGAGCTCCACACCTTAATCTATGGAGTGTAGAAACTCTACCGTTGAAAATACATAAGTGAAAGGTTCAAGCATAGCCAAGAGGCCAGCCCCCAAAACGTGATCACAGGATCAAAAATACAATCCAGGATGTCAAATACAATAGTAAAAAGTCCTATTTATACTAAACTAGTTACTAGGGTTTACAGAAGTAAGTAATTGATGCATAAATCCACTTCCGGGGCCCACTTGGTGTGTGCTTGGGCTGAGCTTGAATGTTACACGTGCAGAGGCTCTTTCTGGAGTTGAACGCCAGGTTGTAACGTATTTCTGGCGTTCAACTTTGGTTTTTGACTTGTTTCTGGCGTTTAACTCCAGACAGCAGCGTAGAACTGGCGTTCAACACCCTTTTACGTCGTCTAAACTCATTCAAAGTATGGACTATTATACATTGCTGGAAAGCCCTGGATGTCTACCTTCCAACGCAATTGGAAGCGCGCCTTGTTGAGTTCTGTAGCTCCAGAAAATCCACTTTGAGTGCAGGGAGGTCAGAATCCAACAGCATCAGCAGTCCTTCTTCTACCTCTGAATCTGATTTTTGCTCAAGTCCCTCAATTTCAGCCAGAAAATACCTGAAATCANTAACCGCTCAGTCTCAAGTTTTCACTTGACACCTACACGCCACAAGCACATGGTTAGGGACAGCTTGGTTTAACCGCTTAGGCCAGGATTTTATTCCTTTAGGCCCTCCTATCCACTGATGCTCAAAGCTTTGGGATCCTTTTTGCTCTTGCCTCTTGGTTTTAAGAGCTTTTGGCTTTTTCTGCTTGCTTTTTCTCTTTTTTTTTGCCCTTTTTTTTCTGCAAGCTTTCTTCTTTACTGCTTTTCTTTTCGGCTATTTTGTAGAGTTCAAGGGAGATGACTTCATGAACTTCTACTTCCTCTCCAATCATGATGCTATGGATCATGATGGCCCGATCCACAATAACTTCAGATTGGTTGCTAGTGGGGATGATGGAGCGTTGGATGAACTCCAACCATCCTCTAGCCACAGGCTTGAGGTCCAGTCTTCTTAATTGAACCGGCTTGCCTTTAGAGTCAATCTTCCATTGAGCTCCTTCCACACATATGTCCATGATGACTTGGTCCAACCATTGATTAAAGTTGACCCTTCTAGTGTAGGGGCGTGCATCTCCTTGCATCATAGGCAAGTTGAACGCCAACCTCACATTTTCCGGACTAAAATCTAAGTATTTCCCCCGAACCATGGTGAGATAATTCTTTGGGGTCGGGTTCTTACTTTGATCATGGTTCCTTGTGATCAATGCATTGGCATAGAACTCTTGAACCATTAGGATGCCGACTTGTTGGATGCGTTCTGTTAGAACTTCCCATCCTCTTCTTTGGATTTCATGTCGGATCTCCAGATACTCATTTCTCTTGAGCTTGAAAGGGACCTCGGGGATCACCTTCTTCTTGGAGATGAATCTTTCCATCTACCATGACTCGGAGGTGGAATCTTTTGTCTTCCCTTTCCCTTTTTTAGAGGATTCTCCGGTCTTAGGTGCCATCAATGGTAATGGAAAAACAAAAAGCTTATGCTTTTATCACACCAAACTTAGAATATTGCTCACCCTCGAGCAAGAGAAGAAAGAATAGATGAAGAAGAAGAAGAAATGGAGAAGAGGGAGAGAGAGAGGTGTTTCGGCCAAGAAGGGGAAGAGAGGGTTGTATGTTTGGATATGGGAGTTCAACACCAAACTTAGAGTTTGGTTGTGGCCTCCCAACACCAAACTTAGAGTTTGACTGTGGGGGCTCTGGTTGACTCTGTTTTGAGAGGGGCTTTTTATGCTTCCTCTCCATGTTTACAGAAGGGTAACCTTGAGTTGTAAACACAAGGGAGTCCTCATTCAATTGAAGGACTAATTCACGTCTGTAAACATCAATCACAGCTCTTGCTGTGGCTAGGAAGGGTCTTCCAAGGATGATGAATTCATCCTCATCCTTCCCAGTATCAAGGACTATGAAATCAGCAGGGATGTAAAGGCCTTCAACCTTTACTAACACGTCCTCTACTTGTCCATAAGCCTATTTTCTTGAATTGTCTGCCATCTCTAATGAGATTTTAGCAGCTTGTACCCCATAGATTCCTAGTTTCTCTATTACAGAGAGGGGCATGAGGTTTATCCCTGAACCAAGGTCACACAGAGCCTTTTCAAAGATCATGTTGCCTATGGTACAAGGTATTATGAACTTTCCAGGATCCTGTTTCTTCTGAGGCCAGTTGATCCAGATCACTCAATTCATTGGTGAACAAGGGAGGTTCATCTTCCCAAGTCTCAATACCAAATAGTTTGGCATTCAGCTTCATGATTGCACCAAGAAACTTGGCAGCTTGCTCTTCAGTAACATCCTCATTCTCTTCAGAAGAGGAATACTCATCAGAGCTCATGAATGGCATAAGGAGGTTCAATGGAATCTCTATGGTCTCTAGATGAGTCTCAGATTCCTTTGGTTCCTCAGAGGAAAACTCCTTATTGATCACTGGACGTTCCAGGAGGTCTTCCTCACTGGGATTCACGTCCTCAACCTCCCTGACAGGTTCGGCCATGGTAATTAATTCAATGGCCTTGCACTCTCCTTTTGGATTCTCTTTTGTATTGCTTGGGAGAGTACTAGGAGGGATTTCAGTGATCCTTTTACTCAGCTGGCCCACTTGTGCTTCCAAATTTCTAATGGAAGACCTTGTTTCATTCATGAAACTTACAGTGGCCTTGGACAGATAAGAGACTAAGTTTGCTAAATTAGAGGTATTTTGTCCAGAGTTCTCTATCTGTTGCTGAGTGGATGATGGAAAAGGTTTACTATTGTTAAACCTATTTCTTCCACCATTATTAAAGCCTTGTTGAGGCTTTTGTTGATCCTTCCATGAGAGATTTGGGTGATTTCTCCATGATGGATTATATGTGTTTCCATAAGGTTCACCCATATAATTTACCTCTGCTATTGCAGGGTTCTCAGGATCATAAGCTTCTTCTTCAGAAGATGCCTCTTGAGTACTGTTGGATGCAGCTTGCATTCCATTCAGACTCTGAGAAATCATATTGACTTGCTGAGTCAATATTTTATTCTGAGCTAATATGGCATTCAGAGTATCAATTTCAAGAAATCCCTTCTTCATAGGCGTCCCATTATTCACAGGATTCCTTTCAGAAGTGTACATGAACTGGTTATTAGCAACCATGTCAATGAGTTCTTGAGCTTCTACAGGCGTTTTCTTTAGGTGAATGGATCCACCTGCACAAGTATCCAATGACATCTTAGCTAATTCAGATAGAGCATCATATAATATATCCAGGATGGTCCATTCTGAAAGTATGTCAGAAGGGATTCACCTTCTTTCTGTCTGAAGGTCTGAACATCCACTCTAAGCTTACTCAGCTTTTGAGGAGGAAAGAACTTGGCTAAGAAAGTCTTGACCAGCTTATCCCAAGAGTTCAGGCTATCTTTGGGTTGAGAGTCCAACCACACTCTAGCTCTGTCTCTTACAGCAAAAGGGAAAAGCATGAGCCTATAGACTTCAGGATCTACTCCATTAGTCTTAACAGTATCACAGATCTGCAAAAATTCAGTTAAGAACTGAAAAGGATCTTCAGATGGAAGTCCATGAAACTTGCAGTTCTGCTGCATCAGAGAAATTAATTGAGGTTTCAGCTCAAAGTTGTTTGCTCCAATGGTAGGGATGGAGATGCTTCTTCCATGTAAATTGGAATTAGGTAGTCACCAAATATCCTTCTTGCATTATTGTTGTTGGGTTCGGCTGCCATCTCCTTTACTTGTTTGAAATTTTCAATAAGGTTGTCTCTGGATTGTTGTAATTTAGCTTCTCTTAGTTTCCTCTTTAGAGTCCTTTCAGGTTCTGGATCAGCTTCAACAAAAAATGCCTTTTTCCTTGTTCCTGCTCATAAGAAAGAGAAGAAAACAAGAAAGGAAGAGGAATCCTCTATGTCACAGTAAAGAGGTTCCTTATTGTTAGTAGAAGAAGAAAAGGAATAGGGGTGAAGAAGAATGAAGAATCCAAACACAAGGGTAAGAATAGGAGCAGTGATGTGAGATGAAGAGAAGTGTTAGTAGATGAATAAATAATTAGAAGGAGACGAGGGAGAAGGATTTTCGAAAATTATTTTTGAAAAAGGGTTAGTGATTTTCGAAAATAGTCTTTGAAAAAGATGGTAGTTTTCGAAAATTAAAATAAAAAATTAAAATAATTAGTTAATTAAAAAGAAATTTTGAAAAAGAGGGGAGATATTTTCGAAAATTAGAGAGAGAGAGTTAGTTAGGTGGTTTTGAAAAAGATAAGAAACAAACAAAAAGTTAGTTAGTTAGTTGAAACAAATTTTGAAAAGATAAGAAGTTAGGAAGTTAGAAAAGATATTTTGAAATCAAATTTTTTTGAAAAAGATATGATTTTGAAAAAGATAAGATAATAAGATATTTTTGAAAAGATATAATTGAAATTAATTTTGAAAAAGATTTGATTTTTAAAATCACAATTAATGACTTGATTCACAAGAAATCACAAGATATGATTCTAGAATTTAAAGTTTGAATCTTTCTTAACAAGTATGTAACAAACTTGGAATTTTTGAATCAAAACATTAATTGATGATGTTATTTTCGAAAATTATGTGATAAAGATAAGAAAAAGATTTTTGAAAAATATTTTAAAAATTTTCGAAAATAACTAAGAAAAATGAAAAAGATTTGATTTTTGAAAAAGATTTTGAAAAAGATAAGATTTTTATTGAAAATTTGATTTGACTCATAAGAAACAACTAAATTTAAAAAAGTTTTGAAAAAGTCAACTCAAATTTTCGAATTTATGAGAAGAAAAAGGAGAAGATATTTTTTTTTATTTTTGAATTTTTAATGATGAGAGAGAAAAACATGAAAATGATGTAATGCATGAAAATTTTTAGATCAAAATAATGAATGCATGCAAGAATGCTATGAATGTCAAGATGAACACCAAGAACACTTTGAATATCATGATGAACATCAAGAACATATTTTTGAAAAATTTTTAATGCAAAGAAAACATGCAAGACACCAAACTTAGAAATCTTTCATGTTTAGACTCTATGGATTCAAAAATGCACATGTAAAACAAGAAAAGATGCAAAACAAGAAAACATCAAGATCAAACAAGAAGATTTACCAAGAACAACTTGAAGATCATGAAGAACACCATGAATGCATGAATTTTTCGAAAAAATGCAAGATGAATATGCAATTGACACCAAACTTTCAACTTGACTCAAGACTCAAACAAGAAACATGAAATATTTTTGATTTTTATGATTTTATGAATTTTTTTTGTATTTTCTTTTAATTAATTTTTTTTTCGAAAATCATTTTGAAAAAGAAAAATAAGGATTCCAAAATTTTTAATATGAATTCCAGGAATCTTATGCTCTTTAGTCTAAAGCTCCAATCAAAGGGTCAGGCATGGCTTAATAGCCAGCCAAGCTTTAGAATGTAACTCATACATGACACGCCTGACATTCCCTACCCAGAAGAATTAGACATGGCTTTACAGCCAGCCAGGCTTCAACATGCTTCATGAAACACAAGAATTCATTCTTAAAAATTATGAAAAAATATATTTTTTAAAAACATTTTTTTTTCGAAAACAGATGAGAAATTTTTGAAAGGTTTTTGAAAAATTTTTGAAAATAAAACAAAAAGAAAATTACCTAATCTGAGCAACAAGATGAACCGTCAGTTGTCCAAACTCGAACAATCCCCGGCAACGGCGCCAAAAACTTGGTGCACGAAATTGTGATCATCAATGGCGCCATCAACATGGTACGCTCAATTGTAATCTCAACTTTTTATCACAACTTCGCACAACTAACCAGCAAGTGCACCGGGTCGTCCAACTAATAAACCTTACGCGAGTAAGGGTCGATCCCACGAAGATTGTTGGTATGAAGAAAGCTATGGTCATCTTGTAAATCTCAGTCAGGCGGATATAAAATGGTTATGGAGTTTTCGAAAATAAATAATAAAATAAGGATAGAAATACTTATGTAAATCCTTGGTGAGAATTTCAGATAAACGCATGGAGATGCTTTCGTTCCTCTAAACCTCTGCTTTCCAGCTGTCTTCATCCAATCAATCTTACTCCTTTCTATAGCTGGCTTTATGTAAGGACATCACCATTGGCAATGGCTACTTTTGATCCTCTCTGGAAAATGGTCCGATGCGCTGTCACTGCATGGCTAATCGTCTGGAGGCATCACCGCTGTCAATGGCTGCATCCCATCCTCTTGTGAAAATGGTCCAAATGCTCTGTCACAGCACGGCTAATCATCTGAGGTTCTCGATCATACTGGAATAGGATTTACTATCCTTTTGCGTCTGTCACTACGCCCAGCACTCGTGAGTTTGAAGCTCGTCACAGTCATTCAATCCCAGAGTCCTACTCTGAATACCACAGACAAGGTTTAGACTTTCCGGACTCTCATGAATGCCGCCATCAATCTAGCTTATACCACGAAGATTCTGATTAAGAGATCCAAGAGATACCCATTCAATCTAAGGTAGAACGGAAGTGGTTGTCAGGCACGCGTTCGTGAGGGAATGATAATGATTGTCACATTCATCACATTCAGGTTGAGGTGCGAATGAATATCTTAGAAGCGGAATAAGTTGAATTGAATAGAAAAATAGTAGTACTTTGCATTAATCTTTGAGGAACAGCAGAGCTCCACACCTTAATCTTTGGAGTGTAGAAACTCTACCGTTGAAAATACATAAGTGAAAGGTTTAGGCATGGCCTAGAGGCCAGCCCCCAAAACGTGATCACAGGATCAAAAATACAATCCAGGATGTCAAATACAATAGTAAAAATTCCTATTTATACTAAACTAGTTACTAGGGTTTACAGAAGTAAGTAATTGATGCATAAATCTACTTCCGGGGCCCACTTGGTGTGTGCTTAGGCTGAGCTTGAATGTTACACGTGCAGAGGCTCTTTCTGGAGTTGAACGCCAGGTTGTAACGTATTTCTGGCGTTCAACTCTGGTTTTTGACTTGTTTCTGGCGTTTAACTCCAGACAACAGCGTAGCACTGGCGTTCAATGCCCTTTTACGTCGTCTAAAGTCGTTCAAAGTACGGACTATTATACATTTCTGGAAAGCCCTGGATGTCTAGTTTCTAACGCAATTGGAAGCGTGCCATTTGGAGTTCTGTAGCTCTAGAAAATCCACTTTGAGTGCAGGGAGGTCAGAATCCAACAGCATCAGCAGTCCTTCTTCTACCTCTGAATCTGATTTTTGCTCAAGTCCCTCAATTTCAGCCAGAAAATATCTGAAATCACAGAAAAACACACAAACTCATATTAAAGTCCAGAAATGTGAATTTAACATAAAAACTAATGAAAACATCCCTAAAAGTAACCAGATTCTACTAAAAATATACTAAAAACAATGCCAAAAAGCGTATAAATTATCCGCTCATCAGCTTCTAACGTGGTATTGCTAGCCATCTCCAACATTAGTGACAAAGGTGAGTGTCACTAACGTTGGCTAATCATCCCTTTTACTCACGTTATCTTCCACGTTAATGTAGTTAACGTGGGAGTTAAAGTGGCTCATCCCAACGTTAGTGACAAAGGTGAGTGTCACTAACGTTAGTGATTCTTTGCTCCCTCCATGTTAACTGAGTTAACGTGGAAACTAACGTGGCTCAAAGTGGCTTAGCTCAACATTAGTGACAAAGGTAAGTGTCACTAACGTTGGTCATTCTTTTGTTTCCCCACGTTAGAGTCCACGTTAACTGAGTTAACGTGGCTCTTAACGTGGCCAATATGAGCTTGGTCCAACGTTAGTGACAAAGGTGAGTGTCACTAACGTTGGCTTCATTTTCTTCTTCCACGTTAATTACCACGTTAATGTAGTTAACGTGGGAATTAACGTGGGCTATGATGGCTTCGAGGACGTTATTGGCGATTACTTTTCTCATTAACGTTGCAAGCTAGCTCCCCTTCCACGTTAGAGGTCACATTAGTTAGACTAACGTGGCTGCTAACATGGTTCTTCCTTGCTTCCTTTGTCCTGAAATCAAGCAATAAAGTGCATCAAAGTTCTAGTCCAAGTTATGAGACATGCATCATCCAATTTGTCATTCAATTCATGCATAATTCTCATAAATTCATATGAAAATCACAATGTTAGCTTGAATCAAGATGTAAGTGAAATTCTACCCAAAACTTGCTTATTTCCTAAGAAAGTTCATGAAACTACCCTAAAACCATAAAGAAAAGGTCAGTGAAACTGGCCAAAATGCCCTGGCATCACAACACCAAACTTAAAGCTTGCTTGTCCCTAAGCAAGTACTGGAACAAAAGAATGATGAATGAAATGACAAGAGGAATGAATCATTATTATGGAAGTCATGTTCTTGGTTTTATGGTGGTTTGAAGCATAGCAACTTAGGTTCATTCCTTCACTTGCTTTCAGACCTTTATCATGTCCTGGAATACTCACTTGATTGCACCCTATGAGACTTTTATTCATTGATCCTTTTGTCTTTCAAAGGTTTATTTCTGTGAGGGGGCGACTCTTTAAGATAACCTTTCAGCTAACACTCCTGAACCAGTTGGTTCAAGGTGCTAGGTGTTGAAGCACCCCTAAGGACTTACTCCCTCAAGTCTTTCTCCCCCATACATGCACACTATAGGTACATATTTTGTTATTTTCTTCCCTTGAGGTCTTGGTGTCCAGCACTTCTTTGGGTTACTAAATGTTCTGTAGCAAGGTTGCTCTTGATAGTGGATTTTCTGTTGATAATCCCGGGTAAGTTAACCCAAGTTACCAAGTGATGAAGCACTCCTAAGAACTTATTCATCCAAGCAGATCCTTGGTACAAGAGCACCACAGACACATCCCTCAAGATTCAAGCCCTTGGTGCCTAGCCTTATTCTTTATTAACTTTTCTTTCTTTTTCAACTCTTATTGTTCTTTTCCTTTTTCTTATTAGGATCTTGTTATTTAGCTAGTCTCATGGGGTGTGTTTCAAGCATATGATTTAGGACAGATAATTGCCTTCCCACCTTGTTGGTGAACCAACTTAGCTAATCTATTACTATACCATAAACTTAGGAACTTACTCCACAATATGAACTCCACTCTGGTCTTTCATAACATCTCTTTTTTTTTTCTTTTATTTAGCTTAAAAGGACAAGCATACAATAAGTAAGATGGAATTGAGAACAGGCAATTTGAATAGCAATCATAGACCTAAGCAAGGAGAATACTAAAAACAGAATTGAAAATTCTAAACTACCATGAAAGCATGTTCTATTTCATACATGATTTTTCTTATTTAAAACTTGAAAAAGATGGGACAATGAGGGAACTCCACCACCTTTTAATCATGGGGTTGCCTATGCTCTCCCTCTTGCTTGTCCTCTTTGCGTTCACTTGTGCTTCCTTGTATCCGTGCTAGTCTGGCTCTTTTCCAGTCTTCAAGTGCCTTCCTTACTGATTCATGACTCTTCTCCACCCTTTCTCTTTCTTCTCGTGCTAACTCATCCTTCACTTCGTCATATTTTGTGATTCTCGGATGTACTATAGGTAGCAGTCCGACTAAGTATCCGAGCCTGGCTAGCATGTTTACATGATTTCCACTTTCACTCATGTAAACCCCTTCAAAGAATGCCCTGTGCTCGTCAAAGAGTTCTGCTTGTTCTATTTGTTTTCGATGCATCTCATGTATGTGTGCCCCTTGATATGCTTGGATGTTGATTAGCTTCTGGATAGATTCTTGTTATTCATTTTGCCTTTGTTCTATCCTGTGGAAGGATTCACCCCATTGTTTTCCTTGTTCCAACTACTGCTCCATCATTTGCTTCTGCCACTCCCCTTGTTGATTCATCCATCTCGAGAGCGATTCCTCTTGACGGCCCATCATCTGTAATTGAAGCTCCTTCTGTGCCTCTTGATTCTCCCAATATTGCCTAGATAAGCCATCAATGGCTTCTTGTAATTGGTGTATGTTCAAGGTGGCTGCGGCTTGCTCCTCTGGGTTTTGCCCTTCTACAGTTTCCTGGGCTACCCTCTTTCTTATCCTTCGTTGAGGTAGGGGAGATGTAACAGCATGCATATACCGGACAGTAATTGGGATACCAACTTTTATTCATTCGGGGTTTTCATCTTTGAACACTACCCCGGCCTTGTCACACAGGCGGAAAATGGTGCTGGAATAGCCTAACCTTCCTCCAGAATCACTTTTCTCAGCCATCTTCCTACTGCCTTGGGCTATGTGCTCGTGCACTTTGATCTCTCCCCCTTTAAGTATGCATTGCACCATTGTTGCTCTCTTAAGATTCACCTCTGAATTGTTTCCGGCAGGAAGGATGGATCTCCTTATAATTTCGAACTATCCCTTTGCTTCAGGTGTGAGATCACCTCTTTTTATGAATTTGGGCTTTCCATTGGGATCTCTCACCCAATCCGCTCCTTGTACGCAGATATCTTTCACAATTTGGTCATAATTAGGACTACCATCTATTCGAGATTGATAGCTTTCTTCCTCGAATGGTATGGTTCGTAGCTTCAACACCCTCATGATGCTCACGGGACTAAAATCCACAGTTACTCCTCTCACAAAACTTATATAAGATTCCTCTTTCCTATCATACCTCACTGTGTTTGCATAAAACTCTCTTACGAGCGTTGTATTTATCCTCGCGGTGACTGGATCGGTGAGGAGCTCCCATCTTCTCTTTTCTACCTTCATTGTGATTTCGGGGCACTCAGTTTTCTTGACTTGAAAGCCTAGCTCACATATGATCTCCTTATCAGCCATCCATCTAAATTGAAGTGCATGGTAAAAAGTTCTAAACTTCTTTTCATCAAAGGGGCGTTGCTCCATAGGCTCCTTCCCCTTTCTTCTTTTAGAGCTTGATGATGCCATGAGTAAGAGTTGATGTGTGAAAGTGTTGAGGGGTTGTGGATAAGTGGTGGAATTTTGTTAGGTTTGGATAGGATGTAGCTTGAAGAATTGTACTTCGAGATTGAGAAGTTTGAAGAAATGGTTGTTCGAGTGTGAAGGGAAATACGGACTAGGAATCACTTATATAGGAAAGTGATGAGTGAATGAAAGGTGTGGATTGATGGGGTGGTTGTGTGATGGACGGATGGGGTTTAGCATGGGATGAGCACAAGGATCATCAACTTTATGATGGTGTTGGTTCAGTTTCCAAGCTTGTTTTCTTCCAATGTTGCATGGCAACAATTCCCAATGCAATCCCCTCGGAGACACGTGTATAGTCCTCTCCTTTTGTGGTAGCTGAACCCTTCAATTGTTCTACCAATTCTCCTACAAAATAAAAGAAATGTGATTAAAAGAAAACTTGTGGAAAGTGGCGGCAAAATTAAAAGAATAACTACTTTTTAAAGTTTTTGTTTCTAACTACTAAGTGCTGTTCATGAGTGCACACCAACTGACTAACTCAACATCCATGTATGCAACATTGGCAATACCAAACTTAGTTTGGTGCCATGTGGTGTAAAAGATTTGTTCAAGGCCCCCTAAGAGTGACATGATATGGGTTACATTTATGTTCTCTTAGTGTGCCTTAAACACCAAACTTGTTCCTCACTATATGTTGCACAAAAGGATTCATTCAAGTGCATGTCAAGTTGAGCTGAAATCCCTGAACCCTGCTTTATTAACTACTTTTAAAAGCATGTAAAACATGGGTTGCCTCCCATGAAGTACTTTTTTAGCATCACTAGCTTGACGTTCTGCCTTTGTCATGGTGGTTGGTAATACTTCAGATCTTCCCCTCTTGCAGTAAACCTATATCCATTGGCTTCATCAATGATCTCCACATGTTCTAGGGAGAGAACTTTGTTGATGGTGAAAACCTTAGGTAACAGAGATGGGATGGTGGGGAGATGAGGTGGGATATCTAGGAAGTAAGCTGACATCACTTTATCCCCTGGAGAGAAATCTTCTGTAGGGATCTTTTTATTCCTCCTTCTCCTTGGTACTTTCTTCTTTGTTTCTTTTGCTGTTATCCTGCTCTTTGTGGTCTCTTTCTCTAGGGAGATTTTGTTGCTGGGCTCATATGATTCTGGTGGTTTTGGCTCCACTTGAGTTTCCTTTAGCTGTGACAGCTGCTGATTCTCTTGTTCTTCACCCAAAGGAATTCCAGGGTGTACAGCTTGTGCTTTAATTCTTTTTTCTCCCACCATTGCTCTGTCATGCTCTGCCCTTAGTTCCTTACCTTCCTGACTTGCTTCTTGTGAGGGTTTGAAGACGTTGAAGGTGAGTTGTTCGTCATGTATCCTCAGTATTAGCTCTCTTCGGTCCACATCTATGAGTGCTCTGGCTGTAGCTAAGAATGGTCTTCCCAATATGATTGGGTGAAGGTGACTTTCTTCCATTTCCAGTATGACAAAGTCTGTGGGAAGGAAGTAATTCCCAACCTTCACCAGCACGTTTTCAACCACTCCAATTGCTTATTTTTGAGTTTTGTCCACCAGCCTAATGACTACGTCTGTGGGCATCAGCTCATTGATTTGCAGCCTCTTCATAAGGGATAAAGGCATTAAGTTGATGCTTGCTCCCAGATCACAGAGTCCTTTGTCAAACATTGTTTCTCCTATGGCACAGGGGATGTGAAAACTCCCTGGGTCCTTCTTTTTTGTAGGCAGCTCTGGTTGAATGAGAGCACTGCACTCCTTGTTCATCACTATGGTTTGTCCTCCCTTGAGTGAGCTTTTCCTTGTCAGCAGCTCCATCATATACTTGATGTATGAGGGCATTTATTGGAGAGCCTTGATGAATGGTATGTTCACATGGAGGGATGCAAATATGTCAAGAAACCTTGAGTATATTCTCTTCTCTATACCACCATTTAGTAATTGGGGAAAGGGTGCATAGAGCCTCAGCAACTCTTTCTGCGTAATTGTGGTTTCCTGAGGATTCTCTTCCTGCTTTCCTACTGATGAATCTTCAGATTGTTCTGATGGTCTGTTCAGCTCTTCCTCAGTCTCCTTATCACTTATAGTAACCATCTTGCAATCTTCCCATCTTACTTTCTTTGCTTCACCTCTTGGATTTTTCTCTGTGTCACTTGGGAAGCTATCAGTAGGTTTGGGAATCTTCTCAGATAGGTATCCCACTTGAAATTCCAGCTTCTTGATGGTGTCTCCCTGATTCTTGATATTGGCTCGCACCTCCTCTTTGAACACCTTGTTATCTTGAATCTCCTTGCATATACCTTCAAGTAGAGTCTCAATCCTTGATAGTCTTTCTTCCGATGATGGAGAGTTGAGATTGGAAGGATGAGAAGTGCCATTTTGACTTTGGTATGGATGTTGAGGTGTGTTGTTAGGTGGGTGCTGATATGATCTCTGTGTGGAATGTTGGTGAGTTGCATTGTTGCTGGGGTTGTGACGTCTCTGATCTTGGCCTTGATCCTGTTGATTTTCCCACCCAAAGTTTGGGTGGTTGATGTGTGGAAAACGATCCAACACAAAACTCACCAGCAAGTGTACCGGGTCATATCAAGTAATAATAACTCACGTGAGTGAGGTCGATCCCACAGGGATTGAAGGATTGAGCAATTTTAGTTTAGTGGGTGATTTAGTCAGGCGAACAAGAGTTGATTTGAGTGATTTGTAATTGACAGAAGCTAAATTGCATGAATTGTAAATGGGGATGGGAAATTTGCAAGGAATTAAAGAGAACAGAAAATAAAAGTGCTGAATCTTAAAGAACAAGAAATTAAATGGCAGAAACGTAGAACGCAAGAAATATAAATTGCAGAATCTTAGAGTGCAAGAAATGTAAATAGCTTGAATGGTAAATGAGTCAGGGGTGTGAGATTGCAAGAACTAAACAAAAGAACAGTAAATCTCAACACATAGAAGAGTAGAAGATGACTTGAATTGAACCGAATCTAGAATGGAAACGTAAATAAACTTGAAAAGCATTCAACAGCGAAAATAAAATGATGGCTCCAGATCTCAGGACCCAAGAGACTAGATAACCAAGTCTAGATCTCAATGCCTTCCTAGATCCAAATTTAGAATTCAATTGCAAAAAAAAAGTAAAGATCAAGCAGTAGAAGAAGCCAAACCAAATTCAATTTCCAAAAGTTGCAGTAAAGTGAGACAGAGAAATCTCAAGGTGAGATTGAGACAGAATTTCCTCAATTCTCAACACCCAAGATTTAAGACAAGCGTAAATGAAATTTAAAACAAAAAAACTAAGAGGAAGATAATTCAATTCCCCTTCCCCAAGACTCAGAATCTCAGAATAACTCCTAACCAAAAGCTCTCCAAAACTACCCAGCAAAACTAAAAGGAAAAGCTCTTGAAAAACTTAAATTCTAAGCTATTTATACACTCTCTTCAAATGATCTTCAAGCCTTGAATTGGGCCCTTGCTCTTGATGGAATTGGGTTGATAGAAGCCTCTGTTGATTGCCCTTGGAGTTGGAAAAAAACCCACTTGTGAACCGGGTCAGAACCGGGCCATGAACCATTAAAGCTTGAGTCAAAGTTTGAGGCAAACTTTGACTCAAGCTTTCTGTAGCAGATTGCCTCCCGTGCTGTCATCCATGTTTGGCTCAAAGTTTGAGGTCAAACTTGAGCTCAAACGTGGATCCTCCTTTGCATGTCCTTTGGCCAACGTTTGGCCCAACGTTTGAGGCAAACGTTGGCGCAAACGTGGCTCAATTAAGCCTTCAATCAGGGACTCTTCTTCATACTCAAATGGAGCCAACGTTTGACCTCAAAGTTTGAGGCAAACGTTGGCGCAAGCTTTTTGCTCCCTGGGTCTTCTTTTTGTGGCCCCAACGTTTGACTCAAAGTTTGAGGCAAACGTTGGCGCAAGCTTTTGATGCCTCCAGGGTGAAGTCAAGTTCTTCCTCACGTTTGAGCTAAAGTTTGAGGCAAACTTTGGCTCAAGCTTTTTGTCCTCTCTTCCTCTTTTCCATTCCTTCTTTCTTCAACCCTCTTCAAAGCTCTTTTCACCTATCATCAATCAATCAAAAAGATCAAAGCTATGCTCAAAATCATGAGATTGTTTCTCTTTCATAATATATGACAATTATAGCACAAAATCTCATGAAAATGCATTAATTTATCCATGGTTGATTGAATCAAAGGAAACATGAAATTCTACCCAATTGGCTTACTTATGTCTCAAGAAAGTGCATAAAATCTATTGAAAACAAAAGAAAAAGACTAGTGAAACTAGGCTAAGATGACTTGTCATCACAACACCAAACTGAAAGCTTGCTTGTCCCCAAGCAAGAAAGGAATTATTGAGAAGAAAGAATGAAATGGGAGAGGATGTTTATACTAGCAGAGTATTATTGGTAGCTCATGGGGTTTTATGTAGATATGTAAATACTCACTTCTTATTGACATTTAGGCTTAGAAAGCCTCCTCCAAGTATCAAGCAACACACTGCTATGACCTCTCACTATTCCTTTGTCCTTGATTATTATTTTTTTTTATAAGCTCTAGTTCAGTGTCATGTGTAACAAGCTCTTTTCTTTCTTTATGCTTGACACATTATTCACTATAGACACTTGGCTCACATTCCTTCTTAGAGCATTGATGCCCAACACCTCTTTGGGTTACTAAATGCCTTGTAGTTAGGTTGCTCTTGATAGTGGACTTTCAGTTGATGATCCCGGATTAGTTAACCTAAGTCACCAAGTGTTGATGCACTCCAAAGAACATAATAATCCAAGCAGATCCTAGTACAAAGACACCACATACATATATTCTAAGGTTCAAGCTATTGGTGTCTAGCTTTGTTTCTCTTTTTTTTTTGTTGCCACCTTTGGCTTTTTCTTTTTAACCAAGGACTTTTATTTGATCGAGATTTATAGACAGTTAGCTACTCTCTACTTAAAAGAAGACAGTCTAGTTCTTTTATTCACTAAAAGTGAGCTATCATACAATCACACATACATACCACCACTTACTATTATTGTACTCCCAGCTAACAAAGAACTATCTCACTTCACATTTCAAACATTTCTTTTATTGAATTAAAGATGCAGGGGATAAAGCATGCTTTTAGTTAAGTGAAAGTAAACACACAAGTACATACGTAGACTAGCTCACTTATTGCAAAGAGTGATTCTACTTGTACTAGATGAACACTTTAGCAAGACATAAGTCAAAGTATTTCTCAACAGCAAGAGTTAAGTATAGATACAACCTATTGGTTTGCAGTTCCTTTGTCCTTCCTTCTGTTGTGCCCCTTTTGAGTTATGATGCATAATGTCTTCAACTGGTGGTTAGTTCCCTGCACAATTCTCAAAAGTTGCTTGCACTCAAGCCCTTAGGTGACTGGTTAGTCTGCATGAATTGAGTGTGGCTTTTGGATTTAATTTGGTGTGTGAACACCAAACTTAATTCCTTGCCACTGTCTCTAATGCAACAGGTTGTACATTTATAAATTCTTTTGGCCTTGCTAAAGGTTATGGAACCAAAACTAAGAAGCAATTAACTAGTTGAATAATTTGTCTGATTGCTTGGAGCTATCATTATGCAAGAGGTGAGAGTATGCTTTTAAATGAGATTTTGGTGGAACACCAAACTTAGAATCCTTTATTCTCCTTTAAATTGTTTTGGTGTACAACACCAAACTTAGCTCCTTGGAATACATACTTAATTATTCAACATTCTTATTGAAAAAGCTATGAAAACACAATTACCTCAGGTTGGGTTGCCTCCCAACAAGTGCTTCTTTATTGTCATTAGCTTGACATTCTCTATGCTTGTTCAGCTCAAATTCTGGACTTTCTTCTCCTTGTCCCATTGTCCTCCTAGGTAGAGCTTTGCTCTGTGACCATTTGCTATGAAATGACTCTTTGTTGCTTCATCTTGCAATTCAAGGCTTCCATAAGGAAAAACCTTTGTCACCAAATATGGGCCAGTCCACTTAGCCTTAAGTTTGCCAGGGAAGATTTTAAGCCTTGAGTTATACAGGAGTACTTGCTGTCCTGGCTTGAACTCCTTCTTTATGATCTTCTTATCATGCCACCTCTTAGCTCTCTCCTTGTGTATCTGAGCACTCTCATAAGCTTCTAGCCTGAATTCATCCAACTCATTTAGTTGTAACAACCTTTTCTCTCCTGCAGCCTGGGAATCAAGGTTGAGGAGTTTAGTGGCCTAAAAAGCTTTATGTTCAAGCTCTACAGGGAGGTGACAAGATTTGCCATATAGTAGTTGAAAGGGAGATTTCCCAATAGGTGTCTTGAATGCCGTCCTGTATGCCCAAAGTGCATCTTCTAGCTTTCTAGCCCAATCCTTTCTAGTAGCCCCTACTGTCTTCTCCAAAATCCTCTTCAGCTCCCTATTGGAAAGTTCTGCCTGACCATTGGTCTGTTGGTGATAAGGTGTAGCCACTTTATGTATCACTCCATACTTATGAAGTATTTTTTCCGTCTGTTTATTGCAAAAGTGACCACTACCATCACTCACCAGTCCCCTAGGTACTCCATACCTAGTGAATATGTGTTTCTTTAAGAATTGAAGGACAACTTATGCATCACACGTGGTTGTGGCTATGGCTTCCACCCATTTTGAGACATATTCTACTGCTACCAAGATGTACTTGAAAGTGTAAGATGGAGGAATAGGCCCATGAAATCAATACCCCAAAGATCAAACAGCTCTACTTCCAAGATATAGTTTTGAGGCATCTCATTCCTTCTTGTCAAACCCCCAGCTTTTTGGCATTCGTTACATTGATGAACAAATTCTCTGGAATCCTTAAAGATGGTCGGCTAATAAAATCCACTTTGAAGCACCTTGGCTGCTGTTCTTTCATGTCCAAAATGTCCTCCATAGGCAGAGCCGTGACAGTGCCACAAAATGTTGCTCATTTCACTCTCAGGGACACATTTCCTTATCACTCTATCTGAACACCTTCTGAATAAAAATGGTTCATCCCATAGAAATTTCTTTACTTTATTGAGCAATTTCTTTGTTTGTTGCTTGGTGAATTCCTTAGGGATTTTCCTTCCAACCTTATAGTTTGCAATGTCTGCAAACCAAGGAGCTTGTTGAATTTGCAAGAGGTGTTCATCCGGAAAATTTTCATTCACTGGATGAGATGCTTCTTGAATTGTTTCTTGTGGCAGCCTTGACAAGTGATCAGCAACTTGATTTTCACTGCCTTTCCTGCCTTTAATTTTAATATCAAACTCTTGTAGGAGTAATACCCACCTGATGAGTCTAGGTTTAGCATCCTGTTTTGTCATTAAATACTTAAGAGCAGCATGGTCAGTATAAACTACAATTTTGGATCCTATCAAGTATGATCTAAACTTATCAAATGCATAAACTACAGCCAGTAACTCCTTTTCTGTTGTGGTGTAATTTTTTTGAGCCTCATTCAAAACCCTACTTGCATAATATATGACATGATGCAAGTTTTCCTTCTTTTGTCCAAGTACAGCACCAATTTCAATGTCACTTGCATCACACATAAGTTCAAACGGTAGTTCCCAATTCGGGGGTGTGATGATTGGTGCTGTTGTGAGTCTGTTTTTTAAAGTTTGAAAGGCATGCTGGCAAGTTTCATCAAAGACAAAAGGATTATCAATCATCAGCAGATTACTCAAAGGTTTGGCTATCTTAGAGAAATCCTTGATAAACCTTCTATAAAATCCTACATGCCCTAAGAAACTTCTAACAGATTTCACATTAGTTGGTGGAGGGAGTTTTTCTATGATCTCAACCTTTGCCTTGTCAACCTCTATCCTTTTTTTTGAAACTTTATGACCAAGAACAATCCCCTCGGGTACCATAAAATGGCACTTCTCCCAGTTCAAAACCAAATTAGTTTCTTGGCACCGTTTCAAGACAAGAGTTAGATGGTTCAGGCAAGCGTTAAAATTATCACCAAAAACAGAAAAGTCATCCATGAAGACCTCTAAAAACTTTTCGACCATATCGGAGAAAATGGAAAGCATACACCTCTGAAATGTGGCTGGGGCGTTGCATAGCCCAAATGGCATCCTCCTGTATGCAAAAACTCCAAATGGACATGTGAAGGCAATCTTCTCTTGGTCCTTGGGGTCCACCACGATTTGATTGTACCCAGAATATCCATCCAAGAAGCAATAATAGGCATGGCCGGCCAATCTTTCCAGCATCTGATCAATGAACGGGAGAGGAAAATGATCTTTCCTGGTGGCATCATTCAATCTTCTATAGTCTATGCATATCCTCCACCCAGTCACTGTTCTAGTAGGGATTAACTCATTCTTCTCATTGGTGATGACCGCCATTCCTCCTTTCTTTGGTACAACTTGGACCGTGCTCACCCATGAGCTATTAGATATTGGGAAGATTATCCCTGCATTCCATAACTTCATTACTTCCTTCTGGACAACTTCCATTGAGCTCCTTCTACACATATATCCATAAGGACTTGGTCCAACCTTTGATCAAAGTTGACTCTCCTTGTGTAGGGGCGTGCGTTCTCTTCCATGTATGGCAAGTTGAACGCCAACCTCACATTTTCCGGACTAAAATCTAAGTATTTCCCCCGAACCATTGTAACATAGTTCTTTGGATCCGGGTTTTTACTTTGATCATGGTTCTTGGTGATCCATGCATTGGCATAGAATTCTTGAACCATTAGGATGCCGACTTGTTGGATGGGATTTGTTAGAACTTCCCAACCTCTTCTTTGAATTTCATGTCGGATCTCCGGATACTCATTTCTTTTGAGTTTAAAAGGGACCTCAGGGATCATCTTCTTCTTGGCCACAACATCATAGAAGTGGTCTTGATGGGCTTTGAAGATGAACCTTTCCATCTCCCATGACTCGGATGTGGAAGCTTTTGTCTTCCCTTTCCCTCTTCTAGAGGATTCTCCGGTCTTAGATGCCATGTAATGGAAAAACAAAAAAGCTATGCTTTTACCACACCAAACTTAGAATATTGCTCGCCCACGAGCAATAAACAAAAGAATAGAAGAAGAAGAAGAAGAAATATGGAGAGGGAGAGGGAGATGTGGTTTCGGCTAAGAGTGGAGGTCTTTATATAGGGAAGGGAGGGGGGGTTAAGGTTCGGCCATATGGGTGGGTTTGGGTGGGAAATTGGTTTTGAATTTTGAAGGTAGGTGGAGTTTATGAGGTAGGTTTATGGGGAAGAGTGGATGGATGTGAGTGGTGAAGAGGTGATGGGGAAGAGAGATTGAGGTGATTGGTGAAGGGGTTTTGGGGAAGAGTGTTTATGGGGTTGTGTGAAAGAGAGTGGTGAGAAGAAGTGAGTGGAGGTAGGTGGGGATCCTGTGGGATCCACAAATCCTGAGTGGATCCTATGGGGTCCACAGATCCTGAGTGGATCCTGTGGGGTCCACAGATCCTGAGGTGTTCAAGGATTTACATCCCTGCACCCTTTAGGCATGTACAAAATGCCTTTGTACCCAACTCTGGGCGTTCAGCGCCAGGTTGGTGGCCATTTTGGGCATTCAACGCCCATTTGTGTGCCATTTCCGGTGTTGAACACCAGAACCATGCCTGTTCTGGCGTTCAGCGCCCAGAAGCTGCCCATTTTGGGCGTTCAGCGCCAGAACCATGCTCTGTTCTGGCGCTGAACGCCAGACAGATGCTCCTCCAGGGTGTGATTTTTCTTCTGCTATTTTTGATTCCATTTTCAATTTTTATATTTATTTTGTGACTCCACATGATCATGAACCTAAGAAAATAAATACTCATCAGAGCTCATGAAGGGCATAAGGAGGTTCAATGGAATCTCTATGGTCTCTAGATGAGCCTCAGAGTCTTTTGATTCCTCAGAGGGAAGCTCCTTATTGATCACAGGACGTCCCAGGAGGTCTTCCTCCTTGGGATTCACGTCCTCTCCTTCCCTTACAGGTTCGGCCATGGTGCTTATGTCAATGGCCTTGCACTCTCCTTTCGGGTTCTCTTCTGTATTGCTTGGGAGAGTACTAGGAGGGATTTCAGTGATCCTTTTACTCAGCTGGCTCACTTGTGCTTCCAGATTTCTAATGGAAGACCTTGTTTCATTCATGAAACTCATAGTGGCCTTAGATAGATCAGAGACTAGATTTGCTAAATTAGAAGCATTTTGTTCAGAGTTCTCTGTCTGTTGCTGAGTTGATGATGGAAAAGGCTTGCTATTGCTAAACCTGTTTCTTCCACCATTATTAAAGCCTTGTTGGGGCTTTTGATCCTTCCATGAGAAATTTGGATGATTTCTCCATGTTGAGTTATAGGTGTTTCCATAAGGTTCACCTAAGTAATTTACCTCTGCTATTGCAGGGTTCTCAGGATCATAAGCTTCTTCTTCAGAAGATGCCTCTTGAGTACTGTTGGATGCAGCTTACATTCCATGTAGACTATGAGAGATCATATTGACTTGCTGAGTCAATATTTTATTCTGAGCCAATATGGCATTCAGAGTATCAACTTCAAGAACTCCCTTCTTCATAGGCGTCCCATTACTCACAGGATTTCTTTCAGAAGTGTACATGAACTGGTTATTAGCAACCATGTCAATGAGTTCTTGAGCTTCTGTAGGCGTTTTCTTTAGGTGAATGGATCCACCTGCAGAACTGTCCGGTGACATCTTTGATAGCTCAGATAAACCATCATAGAATATATCCCGGATGGTCCATTCTGAAAGCATGTCAGAAGGACACTTTTTAGCCAACTGTTTGTATCTTTCCCAAGCTTCATAGAGGGATTCACCTTCATTCTGTCTGAAGGTTTGAACATCAGCTCTAAGCTTGCTCAGCTTTTGAGGAGGAAAGTACTTGGCTAAGAAAGCCGTGACCAGCTTATCCCAAGAGTTCAGGCTGTCTTTGGGTTGAGAATCCAACCATAATCTAGCTCTGTCTCTTACAGCAAAAGGGAAAAGCATGAGCCTGTAGACTTCAGGATCTACTCCATTAGTCTTAACAGTATCACATATCTGCAAGAATTCAGTTAAGAACTGAAAAGGATCTTCAGATGGAAGTCCATGAAACTTGCAGTGCTGCTGCATCAGAGAAACTAATTGAGGTTTCAGCTCAAAGTTGTTTGCTCCAATGGCAGGAATGGAGATGCTTCTTCCATGTAAATTGGAATTAGGTGCAGTAAAGTCACCAAGCATCTTCCTTACATTATTATTATTTTCGGCTGCCATCTCCTTTTCCTATTCGAAAATTTCTGAAAGGTTTTCTCTGGATTGTTGTATTTTAGCTTCTCTTAATTTTCTCTTCAGAGTCCTTTCAGGTTCTAGATCTGCTTCCACAAGAATGTTCTTATCCTTGCTCCTGCTCATATGACAACAAGAAGGCACAGAAAAATAATAATAATAATAGAGATCCTTTATACCACAGTATAGGGATCTCTGTGTGAGTGGAAGAAGAGGGGGAGACAAAGAATGTAATATAATGGAAGAAACACAACTGTGAGGATGGAAGAGATGTGAGATGAGATGTTAGGATATGAATGAATAAATAGAATAAGATGGGAGAGAGAGAATTTTCGAAAATTATTTTTGAAAAAGAGTTAGTGATTTTTGAAAATAGTTTTTGAAAAATGTTAGTAATTTTCGAAAATTATGATTTAAAATTTAAATTAATTAATAAATTAAAAAGAAATTTTGAAAAATGGGGAAGATATTTTCGAAAAATGAGAGAGAGAGAATTAGTTAGGTAGTTTTGAAAAAGTTAAGAAACAAATAAAAAAATTAGTTAGTTAGTTGAAACAAATTTTGAAAAGATAAGAAGTTAGGAAGTTAGAAAAGATATTTTGAAAAGATATTTTTGAAAAAGATAAGATAAGAAGATATTTTTGAAAAGATATGATTGAAATTAGTTTTGAAAAAGATTTGATTTTTGAACAAGATTTTGAAAAAGATAAGATTTTCAAATTGAAAATTTGATTTGACTCATAAGAAACAACTTTGAATTTTTTTTTTTAAAATTTTTTAACATAAAAACTAATGAAAACATCCCTAAAAGTAACTAGATCCTACTAAAAACATACTAAAAACAATGCCAAAAAGCGTATAAATTATCCGCTCATCAGTGATCCTCTGAGAGTCATGTGAAATTGCTTGGTTATGGGGTGTTGATGGTTGATGGTAAGTGTTTTGGTTAGTGGATTGGTTATTGGATGGATAATGGTTGGAGTTGGGGTAATTTTTTGGGGTTTTTTGTAAGGGTTTTAGTTAGTTTGCTGCTGGTTGTGGTTTTGGTTGTTTCTTGAAGTGTTTTGATTTGAGTTCCTCTGCCATGGTTGTTGGTTCTGGTTGTGATTATCCCCCCATCTGAGGTTTAGGTGGTTCTTCCAGGATGGATTGTAGGTGTCACCATAGACTTCATTTGGCCCAGAATTTTGGTTGTGGCTGTACTAGACTTGTTCTTGCTGTTGTTCTTATTGGTTCTCCTCATTCTGCCCCCAAGGAGTTGTTTGTTGGCTTGTGGCATTCACTGCTGCTACTTGTAGGTCATCAATTCTTTTGGCCATTTGCTCAAATTATTGCTGAATCTGCTGCTGCATCATTTTGTTTTGAGCTAGAATTGAGTCCATCTCCTGAGAGTTCTCTGGTCAGCTTCAGATAAAATAGGAGTAGCTCTCCCTGTACCTGACATACAAACCAAACAAAAGAAACACAAAACCAGTGACACTTCAATCTATGGCTGAAGTGAAATGTTAGTTAGCTTAAGCAAAAATTCAAACAGTTAGCGTGTTAGTCAAAAGTTAAAGAAACAAAAAAAGAAAAAGTGCTTGATCTAGATCAACACTTCACTTAATCATTGTCAATCTATTTCAATCCCCGGCAACAGCGCCAAAAACTTGATGTGTGAAAAACGATCCAACACAAAACTCACCGACAAGTGTACCGGGTCGCATAAAGTAATAATAACTCACGTGAGTGAGGTCGATCACACAGAGATTGAAGGATTGAGCAATTTTAGTTTAGTGGGTGATTTAGTCAGGCGAACAAGAGTTGATTTGAGTGATTTATAATTGACAGAAGCTAAATTGCATGAATTGTAAATGGGGATGGGAAATTTGCAAGGAATTAAAGAGAACAGAAAATAAAAGTGCTGAATCTTAAAGAACAAAAAATTAAATGGCAGAAACGTAGAACGCAAGAAATTTAAATTGCAGAATCTTAGAGTGCAAGAAATGTAAATGGCTTGAATGGTAAATGGGTCAGGGGTGTGGGATTGCAAGAATTAAACAAAAGAACAGTAAATCTCAACACATAGAAGAGTAGAAGATGACTTGAATTGAACCAGATCTAGAATGGAAATGCAAATAAACTTGAAAAGCATTCAACAGCAAAAATAAAATGATGGCTCCAGATCTCAGGACCCAAGAGACTAGATAACCAAGTCTAGATCTCAATGCCTTCCTAGATCCAAATTTAGAATTCAATTGCAAAAAAAGGTAAAGATCAAGCAGTAGAAGAAGCCAAGCCAAATTCAATTTCCAAAAGTTGCAGTAAAGTGAGACAGAGAGATCTCAAGGTGAGATTGAGACAGAATTTCCTCAATTCTCAACACCCAAGATTTAAGACAAGCGTAAATGAAATTTAAAACAAAAAAACTAAGAGGAAGAGAATTCAATTCCCCTTCCCCAAGACCCAGAATATCAAAATAACTCCTAACCAAAAGCTCACCAAAACTACCCAGCAAAACTAAAAGGAAAAGCTCTTGACAAACTTAAATTCTAAGATATTTATATACTCTCTTCAAATGATCTTCAAGCCTTGAATTGGGCCCTTGCTCTTGATGGAATTTAGTTGACAGAAGCCTCTGTTGATTGCCCTTGGAGTTGGAAAGAAACCCACTTGTGAACCAGGTCAGAACCGGGCCATGAACCATTAAAGCTTGAGTCAAAGTTTGAGGCAAACTTTGACTCAAGCTTTTTGTAGCAGATTGCCTCCCGTGCTTTCATCCACGTTTGGCTCAAAGTTTGAGGTCAAACTTGAGCTCAAACGTGGATCCTCCCTTGCATGTCCTTTGGCCAACGTTTGGCCCAACGTTTGAGGCAAACGTTGGCGCAAACGTGGCTCAATCAAGCCTTCAATCAGGGACTCTTCCTCATACTCAAATGGTGCCAACGTTTGACCTCAAAGTTTGAGGCAAACGTTGGTACAAGCTTTTTGCTCCCTGGGTCTTCTTTATGTGGCGCCAACGTTTGACTCAAAGTTTGAGGCAAACGTTGGTGCAAGCTTTTGATGCCTCCAGGGTGAAGTCAAGCTCTTCCTCACGTTTGAGCTAAAGTTTGAGGCAAACTTTGGCTCAAGCTTTTTGTCCTCTCTTGCTCTTTGCCATTCCTTCTTTCTTCAACCCTCTTCCAAGCTCTTTTCACCTATCATCAATCAATCAAAAACATCAAAGCTATGCTCAAAATCATGAGATTGTTTCTCTTTCATAATATATGACAATTATAGCACAAAATCTCATGAAAATGCATTAATTTATCCATGGTTGATTGAATCAAAGGAAACATGAAATTCTACCCAATTGGCTTACTTATGGCTCAAGAAAGTGCATAAAATCTATTGAAAACCAAAGAAAAAGACTAGTGAAACTAGGCTAAGATGACTTGTCATCAGGGGTTCCTCTAACCAGGATTATATGTTTTGGAGTATGGGTCATGGTGCTGCCTGGGTGAATTTCCAATGTAGTTGGCCTATTCCTGATCACCCTTTGCCTCTTCATTCACTCCTTCTTGAGTTGCTGCTGAAGTGGCGATTGCTGCTACTTGATTTCTCTCCATCTTCTTGGTAAGGTCAGCTAATTGCTTGGTAATCATCTTGTTTTGAGCTAGCAGTGCATCCATATTGTTCAGCTCTATCACTCCTCTAGTGTTGCCTCTTTCAGAAGCATAGAAATAGTCATTCTCAGCTACAGTCTCAATGACATCTATGGCTTCTTCAATGGTTTTCTTCTTGTTCAGAGATCCCCCGGATGAGTGGTCTACTGCCTTCTTTGATTCATACAAAAGGCCTTCATAGAAAATGTACAACTGCACCCATTCATTGAACATATCTGGCAGGCATCTCCTTGTCAAGTCTTTAAACCTCTCCCATGCTTCATATAGAGTCTCACCATCCTGCTGCCTGAATGTTTGTACCTCAGCTCTCAACCTGTTGACCCATTGAGGAGGATAGAATCTTGCCAAGAACTTGTTCACCACATCTTCCCAGGTTGCTAAACTCTCCTTTGGAAAGGATTCCAGCCATTTAGATGCTTTGTCCTTGAGTGAGAAAGGGAACAGAAGTAGTTTATAAGTGTCAGGATGAACACCATTAGACTTCATAGTATCGCATATCCTCGGGAAGGTGGTTAGATGTTGATTGGGGTCTTCTTGGACACTTCCTCCGAATGAACAATTGTTCTGAACAAGGGTGATGAACTGTGGCTTTAGTTCAAAGTTGTTGGCATGTATGGTTGGCCGTTGGATGCTACTTCCACAGTTTCCTGGGTTTGGATTGATGTAAGAACCCAGAACTCTTCTCTCTTCCCCAGCCTGATGCGCTGGACCTTCTCTGCCATGGTTGTGAGCCTCTTCTTCATGATGGTTTTTCATATTCTCATCCATGTCTAGTTCAAAGTACGCTTCCTCTTCCTCTGCACCAACTACTCTCTTTCCTCTTGCTTCCCTCCTTAATCTAAGGAAGGTCCTCTCAGGTTCAGAATCAAAGGAAGTTGAAGCCCCGCTTCTTCTACCTGTCATACAACCAACAAGGCACAAGCAAGAGAGATAGATGCAGACAGTAATTTCTACATAAATGTTGTTAGTGTGAGTGATGTAATATATCAAATAGTTAGTGGGTTAGTGACTGAATTATAAACAACTAAGAAAATGGGTAGGGGAAAGGGAAGAAAATAGCCAAACAGAAAGTAAATTACTCAAATGAACTTAAATCAAACAAAATAAAAACAAATGCTCAATCTAGTTATCCACCAATTTAATCATTGTTGATACAAAATCAATCCCCAGCAACGGCGCCATAAACTTGATG
The DNA here is from genome assembly GCF_000816755.2 of Arachis ipaensis. Lineage (NCBI taxonomy): Eukaryota > Viridiplantae > Streptophyta > Magnoliopsida > Fabales > Fabaceae > Arachis > Arachis ipaensis. The sequence continues at coordinate 69,911,285 of NC_029794.2, read as the reverse complement.
CACGGAAACTTGTCCTTTAACAAATCTCCCTCGGCAAGTATACCGAATTGTCGTCAAGTAAAAACTCACAATAGAGTGAGGTCGAATCCCACAGGGATTGATTGGTCAATCCACTTTAATTGGAAGAATGTTCTAGTTGAGCTAATTAGAAATTGGGTTGAGAATTGCAGGAAATTAAATGGCGGGAAAGTAAATTGCCGAAAATAAATGACGGAAGGTAAATTGTAGAATCTTAAATGGGGAAGGGGAGTTTAGCATGAAAGTAAATAGCAGAAAGTAAAGAGAATGGGTAAGATCAGAAATGGGGAGTTCATTGGGCTTAGGAGATGTTGCATTCTCCGGATCAAGTCCATTTTCATCTCTTCCTCAATCAATGAATTTATTGATCTCCTTGGCAATCTTAAGTGATTGAATTCCAATTCCTTGGTAATTCAATCTCTCATATCAGATCAATAGCCAATTCCTTGGTCTAATTGCTCATGAGAAGAGATGAAGCGTGGTCACTGATTATACCACATGTATTTCCAAATCAAAGTATTGGGAGAATTATATGTCACCATATCCGCCCAAACCCCAATTTGGTCCAACATGAGAAAGCAATTCTAGCATGATCTCTTCATTCCTCTTCCAAGGTTCATAAGAGATCCAAGTATGAATAGCTTCTTTTCCAAGATAACTACTCAATTGGATGAACATTGAAAGCTTTCTAGTAAAATCAAGAGAAAAGAGAGAAGAAGGATAATGAAAACTATTATTGATCCATCAAATTACAACAGAGCTCCCTAACCCAATGAAAGGGGTTTAGTTGTTCATAGCTCTGGGAATGAAAAGCATAGAATGAGAGTACATTCTGAGAATTAAACTAAAAGTTGCAGAGAAAGTAAAATACAGAGAGTAATTCTAATAATGCCAAAAGCTCCCCTCTAGTTCAAAGTTCTCCCTATTTATACTATTCTTCTGATCTTTTGGTTGGCTCTTCAAGTCTTGGATATGGGCCTTTGGATCTTGAGTTGAAGTAGTTATCTTCTTCAGTTGGCTTAGCTTTACTTGTAGAGAGAAAGTGTGAAGTAGGCAGGGATTCTAGCTTAGGACGTTAGTGGCGTTAACGTTAACTGAAAGTGTGGGTTCGAGAACGTTAGTGACAATCACCTTTTTCACTAACGTTCCTAACCCAAGGATGCTCCACGTTAACTTCAACGTTAGTGGCATCAATGTGACCACTAACATTGCCTCTTGGTCCTTCGCACACGTTATTGGGACTTACTTTTTCCAATAACGTTGAGAATCCTCCTTTTTCCCTACGTTAGAGTTCACGTTAGTGTGGCCAACGTGACCTTTAATGTAGGCTTGCCACATCTTCAAGAACGTTAGTGACACTTACCTTTGTCACTAACGTTCCAAAATGCCCCTACTTCCCACGTTAGAGTTCACGTTAGTGTGGCCAACGTGACCTTTAATGTAGGCTTGCCACATCTTCAAGAACGTTAGTGACAAAGGTAAGTGTCACTAACGTTGGCTTCATTTTCTTCTTCCACGTTAATTACCACGTTAATGTAGTTAACATGGGAGTTAACGTGGCTCTTAACGTGGCCAATCTGAGCTTGGTCGAACGTTAGTGACAAAGGTGAGTGTCACTAACGTTGGCTTCATTTTCTTCTTCCACGTTAATTACCACGTTAATGTAGTTAACGTGGCAACGTTAATGTAGTTAACGTGGCAATTAATGTGGGCTATGATGGCTTCGAGGAAATTATTGGCGATTACTTTTCTCATTAACGTTGGAAGCTAGCTCCCCTTCCACGTTAGAGGTCACGTTAGTTAGACTAACGTGGCTGCTAACGTGGTTCTTCCTTGCTTCCTTTGTCCTGAAATCAAGCAATAAAGTGCATCAAAGTTCTTGTCCAAGTTATGAGACATGCATCATCCAATTTGTTATTCAATTCATGCATAATTCTCAAAAATTCATATAAAAATCACAATGTTAGCTTGAATCAAGATGTAAGTGAAATTCTACCCAAAACTTGCTTATTTCCTATGAAAGTGCATGAAACTACCCTAAAACCATAAAGAAAAGGTCAGTGAAACTGGCCAAAATGCCCTGGCATCAATAAGCAATAAAGTGCAGAAATGGAAATGACAGAATGTAAAGTGCAGAATCATAATTGACTTGAATGTAAATGGGAATGGAGAATTGCTGAATGTAAAATTAAACTATAAAGAAAAGGGATAGATAAGAATGGGAAAATTCATTGAGATCAGGAGATGTTGTCTCTTTGGATCAAATCTAGCTTATATCCTCTTCACTCATGCAACTCATTGACCTCTTGGCAATCATGATTGATTGAGTCCCAATCCCTTGGTGACTCAATCTCTCAGATCTTGATCAATAGCCAATTCCTTGGTCTAATTGCTCATGAAGAGAGATATGCTTGGTCCCTGATTATACCACACACCATCATAGGTCCAAGTAGAAGGAGGATTATATGTCACATATCCAAACACCAAAACTCAGATTCTACTCAAGTGTGAGAAGGGATTTCAAGCATGGTTTCATGTTTCCTTTCCCAAGGTTCCCATGAAACCCTTTTTGCATTCAATCTCTTTTCCAAGATAATTGAACACTAAGCATTAAGAACGAAATTCCTTCTAGCAAATCAAAGAGAAGATAAAGAGAAGAAGAATTTCAATATTATCAATCCATCAAGTACAACAGAGCTCCCTCTCTCAATGAGAGGGAAGTTAGCTAATCATAGCTCAAAGAAAAATACTCAAAAGTGAAGTGTAAAAGTGGATCTAAAACTAACTGCTTAACCCTCTCTTCAGTACTCCTTGGGGGTATTTATACTACTCCTAGTAAAAATAAAAGAATTACAAAAGTGAAAAAGGAAAATTACATTTTGGAGGGAAAAGAAGCTCAATAAGCGTGACTTCCCTGCTAGCGTGTGGTTGGCGCTCTAGTCGCGTGTCACGTGCTCTTCAATTCTAGCTTGGCGTGCCACGCCCAGCCCTTCAAGTGGCATGCTTGTCTTCACTAACAACCTTGGCGTGCCACGCCTTCGAGCTCAAGTGGCACGCACTAGCCTTTTTCCATTTCTCTTTGCCTCTGGAAACTTGAACTAGCGGGGCACGCCCAGGGTCTGGCGTGCCACGCCCTTGCTGTATGCTTGTCCAAGCTTCTATGGAAAGTTGAACTAGCGTGGCGCGCCCAGGGTCTAGCGTGCCACGCCCCTTTGTGAATAATTGGTTCCTCTGTTTGGCGTGCCACGCCACGAACTCAAGTGGCATGCCGCAATGCTTCTTTGTTCTCTGGATGACACTGGCGTGCCACGCTTGGGATCCAAGTGGCACGCCCAAGTGAGGAATAGTGGATGGCATGCCACGCCTTCGACACCAAGTGGCACGTTTCATGTATTTGGCCTTCTTCACCCTCTCTAGAATTTTATACCAGCGTGTCACGCCTAGAGGCTGGCGTGCCACGCCCATGATCTTGCCTTAGTTCCAGTAGCTGGCGTGCTACACCTCAGCCTTCAAGTGGCACGCTATAGTGAGATGCTTGGGTTGGCGTGCCATGCCTTCGACACCAAGTGGCATGCCCAGCCTTTGCTTTGGTCTCTTTGTTCATTGGCGTGCCACGCCTGGTTGCTCAAGTGACACGCCTAAGTGAGATTGAGAGGTTGGCCTGCCACACCTTCGACCTCAAGTGGCACGCCCAGTCCTCAATTGCCTTCAGCCCATTCTCTGGATTATTGTACCAGCGTGCCACGCCATGCTGCTCAAGTGGCACGCCCATACATTTGTGAACTCCTCACGCTCGGCGTGCCACGCCTGGGTTCTTAAGTGGCACACCATAGTGAAGGTTCTTCCTGGAGTAGTGAGTTGGCATGCCACGCACCTTTGCTCAAGTGGCACGCCAAGAGTGGCTGATGGGTTAGGGGTGCCACGCCCAACCTGGCGTGCCACGCCCCTTTTGTGTCCTCCATTGTTACTCTCTGGAACTTTGTACTAGCGTGCCACGCCCAGTCCCAGGCATGCCACGCCCATATGCATGCCTGGACTTTTCCCTGGAATTTAGTACTGGCGTGCCACGCCAGTGCATTTTTGTGGCGTTTGCTCCCAAGTGGCATGCCAGTTTCACATGCCCAACTTCTTATTGTCTTCTACCGATTTTTTATGCCTTTTTCATCTGAAATTCAGCACAATGATGACAAGTCATCTTAGCCTAGTTTCACTAGCCTTTTTCTTTCTTTTTCAATTAAATTATGCATTTTCTTGAGCCATAAGCAAGCCAATTGGGTAGATTTTCATGCTTCCTTTGATTTAATCAACCATGTATGAATTCATGCTATTTCATGAGGTTTTATGCTTTAATTGTCACATATTATGAAAGAATGAATATCTCATGATTTTGAGCATAGCTTTGATGTGTTTGGTTGATTAATGATAGGTGAAGAAAGCTTGGAGAAAGGTTGAAGCAAGAAGGAATGGCTAGGAGGAAGAGAGGACAAAAAGTTTGAGCAAAAGTTTGCCTCAAACTTTAGCTCAAACTTTTGGAATAAGTGAAAATGAACCAGGGAGCAAAAAGCTGGACCAAAAGTTTGCCTCAAACTTTTGTGCAAAAAGCAGGACCAAAAGTTTGCCTTAAACTTTTGTGCAAACTTTTGGGCAAAAAGCTGGAGCAAAGGTTTGCCTCAAACTTTTTGGCAAACTTTTGGCATCACAAATTAATACCCTGGAGAGCAAAAGTTTGTGCCAACGTTAGCCTCAAACTTTTTGGCAAACGTTGGCGCATGAACAACACACCCTGGAGAGCAAAAGTTTGCGCTGACTTGGTTATCTAGTCTCTTGGGTCCTGAGATCTGAATTCCAATTTTACATCCTCTGTTTAATGTTTTTCAATCTCATTTACATTTCTGTTTTTAGATCTGATTCAATCCAAGTTATTTTCTACTTCTCTGTTTGTTGCAATTTACTTTTCCTTGTTTAAATTATGCAAATCCAATTCCCAATTCCCTTTACAATTCAAGCCATTTACATTTCTTGCAATTTAAGATTCTGCAATTTACATTTCTTGCGTTCTAAGTTTCTGCCATTTAATTTCTTGTTCTTTAAGATTCAGCACTTTAAATTTTAGTTCTCTTTACTTTCATGCAATTTACCCAATCCCTTTACTTTCTCTGCAATTTAAATTCTGCAAATCATAAATCTCTCAACCAAATCTTGATTCGCTTGACTAAATCAACCACTAAGCTAAAATTGCTCAATCCTTCAATCCCTGTGGGATCGACCTCACTCCCGTGAGTTATTATTACTTGATGCGACCCGGTGCACTTGCCGGTTAGTTTTGGGTGTTTTGGAGAAATTCGTTTTTCCACAAAAATACTCATCAAGTTTTTGGCGCCGTTGCCGGGGATTGATTAGATTGACAATGATTAAGTGAGGTGGCAATTTAGATCAAGCACTTTTTCTTTAATTTTTTACTGACACACTAACTGTTTGAATTTTTGCCTGAGCTAATTGAAACCTCACTTTAGCAATAGAGTGAAGTTTTCTTGGTTTATCTTGCTGAATATGATTCTTATGTGAGGACTAGTAAGAACTGAAGCCCTTGCATGAGCACATGATTTAGAGTTCACCCCACTGTCACTTGATCACTTCACTCACAGGATAGTACATGTAATTTTTCAAATCGATTATGATTGAAAGAACCTTTGAGCATAATTCCTTTCTTGCATGAGGACAAGCAAGCTTTAAGTTTGGTGTTGTGATGACAAGTCATCTTAGCCTAGTTTCACTAGCCTTTTTCTTCCGTTTTCAATTGAATTATGCATTTTCTTGAGCCATAAGCAAGCCAATTGGGTAGATTTTCATGCTTCCTTTGATTTAATCAACCATGTATGAATTCATGCTATTTCATGAGGTTTTATGCTATAATTGTCACATATTATGAAAGAATGAATATCTCATGATTTTGAGCATAGCTTTGATGTGTTTGGTTGATTAATGATAGGTGAAGAAAGCTTGGAGAAAGGTTGAAGCAAGAAGGAATGGCTAGGAGGAAGAGAGGACAAAAAGTTTGAGCAAAAGTTTGCCTCAAACTTTAGCTCAAACTTTTGGAATAAGTGAAAATGAACCAGGGAGCAAAAAGCTTGACCAAAAGTTTGCCTCAAACTTTTGTGCAAACTTTTGGGCAAAAAGCTGGAGCAAAAGTTTGCCTCAAACTTTTGTGCAAACTTTTGTGCAAAAAGCTGGACCAAAAGTTTGCCTAAAACTTTTGTGCAAACTTTTGGGCAAAAAGCTGGAGCAAAAGTTTGCCTCAAACATTTTGGCAAACTTTTGGCATCACAAATCAACACCCTGGAGAGCAAAAGTTTGCGCCAACGTTAGCCTCAAACTTTTTGGCAAACGTTGGCGCATGAACAACACAACCTGGAGAGCAAAAGTTTGCGCCAACGTTAGCCTCTAACTTTTTGGCTAACGTTGGCGCCATGAGTGTGCAAGGGGAGGCCAACGTTGGAGCAAAAGTTTGACCCCTAACTTTTGCCCCAACGTTGGTATCAGCAAAAGAGGGTGGCTGATGTGAAAAGTTGGAGTAAAAGTTTGCCTCAAACTTTTACTCAAACTTTTACTCAAGCTTTCATGATTCCAAACCCGGTTCAATTCGGTTCTTCTCCAAACTCCT